>NC_139955.1:41831525-41836525 GCF_963454915.1 Gymnoscopelus microlampas
CGTTTTGAATCTCATTGAAGATGAGTGTATTACTCATTTTAAACTTCATCTGCACACTAAAATATGTATCTGAAAACATTATAGGTTAGAAATAAGCCAGGTAGTAGCAAACGTGCTTCACTGGCCGTCTCTCTCTCACTTGTAAACAAACACTAGCCGTGTGCCAGCACGGCTGAAATGATTGAGATCCAACGTCCCATAGCCTGAAGGGATGGGACCTTCTGATTGGTTTAGAGTCGTTGAGCCAACGTTTCGGGCTGAACCTTCAAAATAAAATGACCGAAAATGTCACTTCAGTGCGTCTTTAAAGGGCAAGACCACTTTGATAGGTTTGGGTTGTGTAGTTACCTTGCCATGATGTAAATCCAAAGGTGGACAAGAAATCTAAAATAATTGCTCTATTGATTAGAAATTGATTATTCAAAATTTGCTCTTCAGTGACTTATATTGTACGGTAAAAGAGCTCTCAAAGTCACTCTTTCAGCACGTAAACAAACGCAAAATGTTTAATCCAGACAATATAGAACATCACAAAACCCAGTACTGTTTGTTGTTTTAATAAAATTGTTAACGACATTTTTATAAAATAAACAGTACTGGGTTTGGTGATGTTCTATATTGTCTGAATCAACTTTGTTTGTGTTCGTTTGTGCTAAAAGAGTGACTTTGAGAGCTGTTTTACTGTTCAATGTACAGTAAGTCAATGAGGAGCACATTTTTAATAATCAATTTCTAATCAATGGAGCAATTATTTCTTGTCCACCTTTGGAGTTACATCATGTCAAGGTAGCTACACAACCCAAACCTCTACCAGGTTAAATAAAAAAATAAAAGATAAATAATAACTAGAAAATGTGCTCCTCGGAGCACAGGTCTCCGCCAGTACTGTTCCTGATTAATCCTGTCTGACCTCACTTCAAAAGATATAAATGATCTTTTGAAGTGACACACCTATTTATAGGTCTCTATTTCATCATGCGTCTCGCTAGCTAATCAAAGCACACCCTTTCAACATATTGTCACGTGTCACGTGAAGCTTGACCAATGTTAGCTTGGTGGACACACGGAAGGACGAGAACGAAAACATAGTCTCCTGGCGGAGACAATAATAAATAAAATACAATTACTTGTGACCTATAAATATTGGTCCATTATCCAAAAATGGGTCCCAACCCACTGTTTGGGAAACATTGGACTGTATATGATTCTCATAATAACGTCAGTTCTTGGGCTAAACAAACTTGACTATGTTAAAAAAGGGGCGGCAGTGGCTCAGGGGTAGAGTGGCTGGTAGAGCGGCCCGATGGCAACCACAAGGTTCCCAGTTCGATCCCAGGCTCCCCCACAGTTAGTGTTGAAGTGTCCTTGAGCAAGACACTGAACCCCTAATTGCTCCCGATGAGCAGGTTGGTGCCTTGCATGGTTTTCTCCGCCGTGAACGTGTGTGTGAATGTAATGCTATAGGGATCTATGTTAAGTGCTTTGGAGCGATATATAAATGCACCATTTGCCATTTAAATGTATATAAAACTTAAATCTGAATAATGATGATTACTTTGGCGTTGTTCCCAGTGCTGCTGCGTTACACAAACAACAACAACCTAAATACCTCCGAGTCGCCTTTATTCTTGTACCAGATGAGGCGGAGCTTGGCGTTGGTGGCCATGCTGTAGTTGGTGCGGATGTAGCTGTAGAACAACGCACACTTCACCCGCACCGGCTCTCCGGCCAGAACCCGGTACCTCTTCAGGTCCACCGACCAGTCTATGCAGCCGTCCACTGCAAGGGAAGACACACACACACACACACACACACACACACACACACACACACACACACACACACACACACACACACACACACACACACACACACACACACACACACACACACACACACACACAGGTTTGTGTTACTGAGGACATCAACACTTTAGGGCAGGAGTGGGCAACTTTGATGATGGAGAGGGCCACTATATCTCCACACTCAATTGCATAAACTGTCTCTCCGTATTTTAACTTTGTTCACCATTCCATGTCACAGAAGTAGCAAAAATAGCACTGTGTGAAAAAACGGGTTGTAAAAATCATGGGATAAAAATGTAAGAAGTAAAGAAATGTCTGTTTTCTACTATACTTCTGGGGACACTTGGTACTCACAAGAGAGAGAGAGAGAGAGAGAGAGAGAGAGAGAGAGAGAGAGAGAGAGAGAGAGAGAGAGAGAGAGAGAGAGAGAGAGAGAGAAAGGGGCAGACAGAGAGAGTGAGTGAGAGTCTAAACATGAAAAGGTAAAGAAAGGACAATCCCCCAAAAAAATGTATGAAAGACAGACAGACGGGTAAAGACAGAGAGATTTAGAAAATTAAAGGTTAATACGTTGTGTCATTGTTAAAGCCCTCCAGATCTGTTTCCACTGGGGAAAGGCAGAGAGAGAGAGAGAGAGAGAGAGAGAGAGAGAGAGAGAGAGAGAGAGAGAGAGAGAGAGAGAGAGAGAGAGAGAGGCAGAGCAAACGAGAAACAGCAGAATGAAGAGAGCGATGGCTAGAGGCAGACTTAGATGGAGAGAGAGTGAAATCAGAGTAGGGGATAAGAGCAGTGGTGTGAAGTAACTAAGTACATATATTCAAGTACCACACTCAAGTAAAAGTTAGATTTTTTTTATACTTTACTTGAGTATTTCCAATTTTCAGCACTTTTACTTCTACTCCACTGCATCTCACAGACAAATATTGAACTTTTACTCCAATTATTTGAAAACTTTAGTTACTAGTTACTTTGTGAAGATTTTGATTATTATTACAAAACATACATACCACTTCAGTTCTATACTTAAGCTATTTGAAAATAGCAGATCTACAAGCTTGTGGATTTTCAAAAAGATGTTTATAGATTTTGAACTTGTGAAAGGGAACATTCAGCATAATGGGCACTTTAACATGTTGTACTTTAAGTATATTTTGATGCCAATACCTTTGTACTTTTACTCAGGTACAGACTTTTACTTGTAACAGAGTATTTCTACACTGTGGTATTGGTACTTTTACTTAAGTAAAAAACTGGGTGTACTTCTTCTACCGCTGGATAGGAGAGAGAGAAGAGAGAGGGAGGGAGGGAGAGGGAGGGAGGGAGAGAGAGAGAAAGAAGAGATGAAATGTTGGGTTGAGGTGAGGTGAGGTCACCTGGAACAGGACAGAACACATATCTAAAACCACTTAAGACCAAACAGCCGATCTACAAGCTCACGATGGGTCACGTCGTGTGTCAGGGACTCAGAACCCTCAAAGGTTCAGTACAGGGTGGAAGCTCAGGTGAAGTTTATTGAAAACAAACACTGAAATCTGAACACAAACAATTCAAACGGCCAGCAAATCTGACAAAAATCAACAAAGGAAAACAAACGGAAAGTAACTAAGTTCATTTACTCAAGTACTGTACTTGAGTACACGCCTCATCTCAGAGGCAAATAATGTACTTTTACTCCATTACAATTATTTGAAAACTTTAGTTATAGTTACTTTGCAGATTGATTACGTTATAAAACACACATTAACCACTTTAGCCCTATTTTTTACATACTGTAGGCTATTTGAAAATAGCAGATCTACAAGCTCACAGCGATGTGAGCTTGTAGATCTGCTATTTTCAAACATTTTAGTACTTTTACTTTTGGTAGGCTACTTTAAGTACATTTTGATACTTTTGTACTTTTATAATTATTATTATTTAATTCCGGACTTTTACTTGTAACAGAGCACTTCTACATTGCAGTATTGATACTTTTGCTTAAGTAAAACATTTGAGTACTTTTTTCCCACCACTGCTCTCTCTCGCCTCCCTTCCTCTCCTCTCCACTCTCTCTCTCTGACTGTTCCCCCCCCCCCCCCCCCCATTCTTTCGTGACCCCTGTCTGGCCCCCTGAAGCAATGACTCCAGAGGATTTTTAACACGGGGTCCCTCCGGGGCCAGACGGCTTGTCACATTGCCTCCAGTATAACGCCTCCACACTGCTGTCAGGAGTTATATTTTCTGTCTGATGCGCTGAACTCTGAGAACAAACACTTTATTTCCTGCTTATCCCATCAAGACCTGAATGCCATCTAAATCCCAACAGTATTCTGAAAAAACGTATGTTTCTATGTCAGTGGTTCTCAAACTTTTTCACGTCAAGGTGAATGATATGTATTTGGCCACCGACCCCCATCTCAAAATATTTAGTTCCAGGGACCCCAGCAAATATTTGGATACAAAATGCTCGCTTTAAAAGAATATATATATTCAAAGATTTGCACACATTTTCACGATTTTTCAAAAAATAGCAGATATACAAGCGCATAGCGCGGCACCGAGTGCCGCGCTATGCGCTTGTATATCTGCTATTTTTGAATAGCCAAAAGTGTAAAATAATGCTTTTGTTTTTAGCTCAAATCAAAAAAAATGACACAGATGCGTTCCAGGTCTTAATGGGTTATTGTCCATTGCGCGTTGGTTGAGCCGCGGCGCTAGAGCCATGAAGGTCACTACCTCAATACGGCTGTGTACGGTAAGTAACACAGATAGATCTACCCTGACACTTTGGAATGAGTGCAGGCACAGAGACAGTGTGAGGTGGGGATAAAAGCAGTGAGTTGAGTTTCATTTGACCCAATGCACTGTTAGTCATCGTGTGGACATAGCAGTGCTTCTCAAACTTTTTCATTTCAAGGGCCCCCAATATGATATGTATTTGGCCCCGGACCCCTCCCCCCCTATCTCAAAATGTTTTGTTCCAGGGACCCCTGCAGAAGCAAAGATGTTCGCTTTAAAACAAATTATTCAAAGATTTGCACAACATTTTCACAATTATTTCAAAAATAGCAGATTTACATGCTCAGCACTCGGTGCCGCGCTATGAGCTTGTATATCTGCTATTTTTGAGTAGTATAAAATATGGATAAAGGGGTGACGCTTTATTAACACATTTTGCTGGGGACCCCCTGGTACCCCCCCCCCCCCCCCCCCCCC
>NC_139955.1:41841525-41844025 GCF_963454915.1 Gymnoscopelus microlampas
TCAGTACTGCTGTATGGGGCTGAGACATAGACCCTCACAGTGGAGTCAGTATACTGCTGTATGGGGCTGAGACATAGCCTCACAGCACAACAGCAAAGGACCCTGGATGGAGTCTACACAAGAATGCTACGAATGGCACAAGGTGTCACACGTGGTCCTCTACAGGGACCTACCACGGGTCACAGAAAAAAAGTCAGAGAGAGAAGGATGAGGCTGGCAGGGCACAGCGTCAGGCACCCGGAACTAGAGGCCAGGAAAAATGTCACTATATGGGAGCCAACCCAGGGCAAAGCCAGGAAAGGCAAGACGCGCACCACCTATAGATGCACTGCGAACTGCGACAGCTTTAGCTAACAACACCGCAGAGCTCAAGACCCTGACGTTAGATAGGAGAGTGTGCGATTCAGGAGTGCCGAGTTGGTGTTGGATAGACCGCACTGTGTACAAAGGAGATGGGAAAATTACATTTACCTCCCCCTTGGCCTTGTGGTCTCCTGATAGATGTTTTAATTTTTCAGGCCAATTAACCCATTAAGACCGGGAAGGTGTCTGTGTCATTTTAGATATCTTTGGCTATTAAAAAATTGCGGATAGGTGCCACGCTATGAGCTTGTAGATCTGCTATTTTTTGAAAAATCGTGGAAATCGTGCAAAAATCTTTGTATATATATCTTTTTAAAGCGAACATTTTTAACTCAAATCTTTGTTCTGTGGGGGTCCCTGGAACAACATATTTTGACATGGGGGTCCGCAGCCAAATACATGTCATTTTGGGGGTCCTTGACATGAAAAAGTTTGAGAACCACTTATTATATTATGATATTTTTTAGAATCCCCAGAAGCAGAGATTTGAGTTAAAAATGTTCACGATTAAAAAATAAATAAATAGCAGATCTACAAGCTCATAGCGCGGCACTCGGTGCCGCGCTATGAGCTTGTAGATCTTCTATTTTTTAAAAGCCAAAAGAAATCTAAAAACAACACGCAGATGCGTTCCCGGTCTTAAAGGGTTAAAACACCCACATGTGTAGCCAGCTGCCAAATGTCGACTTTCTTTCTCTGTTTCTCTTCCCCCTAAACTAAAATATAGCTTATTTTAATGTGAAGTCATTTGGTTGAAAGCTGAAGGACAAAAATGTGGAGTGGACAAAAACCTTTATTCCCTCAATGGGACGTTGTTGAATCTGATGAATAAAGATGAACTCATTTTAAAAAATGATATGGAGGAGTCCCTCTGGGTGACTCTGGCATAGAAGTCTAGACAAAATGCTTTCTGGGTTTGAGTCCTAGGAACCATGGCTGCATGGGGAAATGGGAGGAAAAGCTGACGTGTGGCACCTTCCATAAATAGGGTGACCGTCGTATATTCAGCAGTGATGGAAGAAGCACTCAAAGTTTTTTTTTTTACTTATTGTAAAAGTATTAATACCCTCTTGTAGAAATTGTCTGTTATAAGTTTGGTATTCAAAATGTACTTGAGTAAAAAAAAGAGTACTCATCCTGCCCTCCTAATACTTGAGGGGCCGCGTTTTCTCGATTACTTTTGTCTTTTTTTTTTTATTGTATTTTTTTTTTTTTTTTTCCCAAAAAATGTTTAAAAGAAAAGAAAAAAGTCCTTGGACAGCATCTGTCACTAGAACCAAGGACGGGTGTTTCTGATAAATCTAACATGGCTAAAATGCAGTTTGAGTTACAATGGGTTTGTATAGGAAGGGGGACGTGTCTGATAAAATGAATATCAGTTTGTCAGTTTGCTTATAAGAAAGGTTGCGGTACAGAGGATGCGGTTGTCACACTGGTCCACTTCATTACAAAACACCTAGATAAGTCTAATAAGAATCATGCAAGGGTGCTGTTCTTAGACTTCTCTTCAGCCTTCAATACAATACAGTCTGATATTCTGGTGTCAAAGATGGTACAGTTGGAACTGAATCCATACTTAATTCACTGGTATGCTTCCTTCCTTACTAACAGAGTACAGAGGGTGAAAGTGAACAAAACCCTCTCCTCAGCATTAACCACTAATGTTGGTGCTCCCCAGGGTTGTGTAAGCTCAGCTGTATTGTTCACCCTTTATACTGACAGCTGTAGTACTGAGAAATGTCTGTCTGAATGTCGCACTGACAAGCCAGACCAATACATTCTAAAGTACTCTGATGATACAGTTTTGATTTCTCTTTTGGATAGTTCCAGTGATCCTGGACTGCACCAACACAGAGTAAATAAGGTGGTGGAATGGAGTGATAACAACGCTCCTATCATTAACACAAAAAAGACAGAAGAGATTGTTTTTGGTGCCCCACTAGAGATACACAGATCCCCTATTACTATTCATAGTGAACAGATCAACCAGGTATGTTCGTATACATACCTAGGAGTAGTAATAGACCACCTTTTGTCATGGAAAGACCAGATTGAATCAGTGGGTAAGAAGACAAAACAAAGAGTCTATTTCCTTCGCCGTCTGAGATCTTTTGGTGCTAGTAGACAGATTCTTCTT
>NC_139955.1:41849025-41851525 GCF_963454915.1 Gymnoscopelus microlampas
GTACTGTACTCATTGAGTACAATTTTGAGGTACTTTTACTTTACTGGAATACCTCCAATTTTCAATACTTTTTTTACCAATTTTCTACTCCACTACATATCAGAGGCAAATATTGTACTTTTACTCCACTACAATTATTTGAAAACTTTAGTGTACTAGTTACTTTGTAGATTTTGATTATCATTACAAAACATTCATTAACCACTTCAGCCCTATGCATACTTGGGCTATTTGAAAATAGCCGATCTACAAGCCTTTACATGAGCCTTTAGATCTGCTATTTTCAAAGCATGGGGGGGGGGGGGGGGGGGGGGGCTCAGGACAGGCTCAGGACAGATAGTGTCTTCATCCATTTTAGTAGGATACAGTGGTGGAAAGTACTTGTACTCAAGTACTGTACTTAAGTACAACTTGAGGTATTATTACTTTACTGGAGTATACGCACAATGTTTCTTTTACTGTGGCCGTAAAAAATACGTAATATATAAATATATATATATTTTATGGCCACAGATACATCCAGACTAATATATACAGAATATTATACTGTATATATTATTCTGGATGTATTAGTATATGGAGTGAGGTGTGAAAGAGAGAGAGATGGAAAGATGAAAGAGAGAAAGAAAGAGAGAGGCCATGCCTGCTGTTTTCAAAATGCACGCACGCACACGCACACGCACACGCACACACACACACACACACACACACACACACACAGGGGGGACCAAAGCAATCTGTTATGTGTGTGGTGTATGAATATGGTAATGTCAGTCGGGTTATGGCCTCCATTCACTGCTATAGAGATTACAGGAGTACTCTATCAGCATACGATGCTTGTAGGACACACACACACACACACACACACACACACACACACACACACACACACACACACACACACACACACACACACACACACACACACACACACACACACACACACACACACACACACAGAGATAAAGAGAAGGATTTGCACACCTTCTCAGATGCACACGTTCATTCAGTATGCATCACTGCCCACAAGCCTGCACCCAGACATACACACTTTCTTTCTCTATGGTCTCTGTCGGATGGAAACCTCGTATGGAAAACCAAAACTGTTACTTTTCACGATTCTAATTCAAAAACAGCAAAAGGTAGCAGCCACGTTTCCAGCTTACAGATCTGGCTACTGTTGATGCTTTTGTGCAGTGGTTGGAAAAAGTACTCAGATATTTTACTTAAGTAAAAGTACCAATACCACAATATAAAAATACACTGTTACAAGTAAAAGGCCTGTGTTCAAAATGTTGTTTGAGTAAAAGTACAACAGTATTGGCATCAAAATATACTTAATGTACAAAAAGTAAAAGTACAAAAGATATGAAAATAGCTGATCTACAAGCTCACAACGCGTCGCGATGCGACGCGTTGTGAGCTTGTAGATCGGCTATTTTCAAATAGCCTAGGTATAACATAGGGCTGAAGTGGTTAATGTATGTTAAATAACATTATAATTTATATCTGAAAAGTAACTATTAACTAAGTTTTCAAATAATTGTAGAGGAGTAAAAGTACAATATTTGCCTCTTAGATGTAGTGGAGTAGAAGTAAAAGTATTGGAAATTGGAAATACTCAAGTAAAGTACGAATAGCTCAAAATTGTACTTAAGTACAGTACTTAAGTAAATGTACTTAGTTACTTTCCACCATTGCTTTTGTGTGATGCTGTAGTATGATGAAATAGGGCGTTAATTTACGGGGAAAAAAACACAAAGTTAAAATATGGGATGAGAGGTTTCTGGCCGACAGCAACGATAGACAACGTGCAACGGCAGTGCTTACTCAGCTCTGGCAGTCTGACCGGCCTCTATAAAGCCTGATTCATACTCGGTCGCAAGACGGTGTCGCATGCGTAAAATAGCTGATCTACAAGTTCACCAAGGCTCACTTTGAGAGCTTGTAGATCTGCTATTTAAAAAAATAGAAATACAAACATTACACATTTTTAAAACTACTTTCACTTTGGTAGCTTAAGTCTATTGTGATGACAGTACTTGTGTACTTTTACTCAAGTCCAATTTTGAATCCAAGGAATGAATAATATATCATATATATTCCGTATTTCTAATTTTACTTAAGTTAAAGAAAAGAATGCCTTTAACCTGCAATATCAGTGGTGAATTCCAGCAGTTCAATTCAGCACCATGGACAGAGTCACAGCTAGTCTCAATGTTACAACATGAATTCAGCACCATGGACAGAGTCACAGCTAGTCTCAATGTTACAACATGAATTCAGCACCATGGACAGAGTCACAGCTAGTCTCAGTGCAACAACATGAATTCAGCACCATGGACAGAGTCACAGCTAGTCTCAGTGCAACAACATGAATTCAGCACCATGGACAGAGTCACAGCTAGTCTCAATGCTACAACATGAATTCAGAACCATGGACAGAGTTTGCATTTTGTATCATGCTTTGTGGTATGCATACAAAATAGTTTCAATTAAT
>NC_139955.1:41859025-41864025 GCF_963454915.1 Gymnoscopelus microlampas
CCTTCTCTCCTTTATCCCTTTAAGACCTGAAGCCGATTCTACAAATGTCTTCTAAATCCCAACGGTTTTCTGAAAAGAACGTATGTTTCTATATCAGTGGTGCTCAAAACCTTTCATGTCAAGGACCCCCAAAATTATATGTATTTGGCCGCGGACCCCCATCTCATGTTATTTTGTTCCAGGGACCCCCCAAAAGCAAAGATTCGAGTTAAATGTTCGCTTGAAAAGAATATATATATTTAAAGGTTTGCACACATTTTCACGATTTAAAAAAAATAGCAGATCTACAAGCTCTACGAGCTTGTATATCTGCTATTTTTGAATAGCCAAAGTGTAAAATAATGCTTTTTTGCTCAAATCAATAAATGACACAGATGCGTTCCATGTCTAAATGGGTTATTTGACATTTCTCGTAACTCTCCGGCACATTTATAATCACTTTCTAGAATAGTGGAAGAGTGGAAGCTGTCACTTCAAAGACACCTCACGGCAATCCACGATAACAATGGAGTTTAGGAGCCATAATGAGAACAAAAAAAAGAGTAAAGCCACAATAAAACTTCTCTTCTTATTTAAGCGAGTTTGGAGCGAAGGCTGTGAGATTGATTTCTCGGGGGGAGAGCCGAGTCAGTGAAAGGAGGAATTAGCAGTGGTGGGAAAAAGTACTGGCAATAGTAGCAATACCACATTATGGTAGAAATACTCTGTTACAAGTTAAAAAGGCCTGTGTTCAAAATGTTACTTGAGTAAGAGTACAAAAGTATTGGCATCAAAATATACTTAAAGTATCAAAAGTAAAAGTACTAAAATGATTGAAAATAGCAGAACTACAAGCTCACAACGCGTCGCGATGCGACGCGTTGTGAGCTTGTAGATCGGCTATTTTCTAATAGCCTAGGTAACTAGTAACTAAAGGAGAGGGAGAGAGAGAGAGAGAGGGAGAGGGAGAGAGAGAGGGAGAGGGAGAGGGGGGAGAGAGAGAGGGAGAGAGAGAGAGAGAGAGAGAGAGAGAGAGAGAGAGAGAGAGAGAGAGAGAGAGAAAGAGGGGGCGGGGTTGGAAGGCTAGTGAAGTAAGGCCAACACACAACAAGGACGTCCAATCTGGGCCAATTGGCCACACTACTGTAAATTACATGAAATACAACATGTTTGTGTGCGTGTGTGTGTGTGCGTGTGCGTGTGTGTGTGTGCGTGTGCGTGTGCGTGGGTAGCAGAACATTGATGTTTGTCAGTAAACTAAATCTGGCAACGTCACCCTCGTCCAGTCACCTTGATCACCTGCTGTTAAAGCCCTCACACAGCTAACACACACACACACACACACACACACACACACACACACACACACACACACACACACACACACACACACACACACACACACACACACACACACACACACACACACACACACACACACACACACACACACACACACACACAGGGGTTTGTGTTACTATACTTGCGCGGACAGACATCAGGACGCTTTTTTATGAATGCAGCTTTCGGAAAAAAGGAAAAAAAAATGGCAATTGTTTTGCCTTATAATAAGCCTACTGTAAAAGACGAACAAATTGCAGATCTAGAGCTTGTAGTTCGGCAAATTTTTGGGTGCATGACACCGGCACGTAACTATAAGTTTAAATGAGGCATAATCCTAATTATTAATTAGGATCCTCTAATCCTCTAATTAGGATCCTCTAATCCTCTAATCTAAAATAAATATATTTGGTCGCGGACCCCCATCTGAATTTTTTGTGTGCCAGGGACCCCCAGAAGATTTGTGTAAAAAAAAAAAATCCAAATTATTCCAAATTTCTCAATCACTGTCAAGATCTTTCAAAACATTAAAAAAAATAGCAGATGTACAAGCTCCTGGAACCCCCCCCCCCCCCCCCAAAGGACCCCGGACCCCACTCGCCGCAATACATACCCAGAATTAACTCCATTTTACTGTAATAATACTGTAGCTCTCACACAAACAACAGCTTACAGAGCACTATGATAACGGGAGCTGCAAAGCGAGCAGGAGCCTCTCTCTTGTGATGATCATGTGAATATAATTTGTACCTTCACCCCCTGTCTGTGTGAAACACTTTGCTGTGTTACACTGCATTCTTACAAGCGCTCATCTGCTCCAGATGGCACGCTCGCTCCGCCACAGCGTCTGTACTCTGATGTGGTAATTGGACTGTTGTTCTGTTGTTAACCCATTGAGACCGGGAACGCATCCCGTGTGTCATTCTTAAGATTTCTTTGGCTATTCAAAAATAGCAGATATACAGGCTCACAGCGCGGCACCGAGTGCCGCGCTGTGAGCCTGTAGATCTGCTATTTTTGGGAAAAAATCATCGTGAAGATGTGTGCAAATCTTTGAACATATATTGGGGTCCCTGGAACAAAATATTTTGAGATGGGGGTCCGCGGCCAAATACATATAATTTTGGGGGTCCTTGACATGAAGAAAGTTTGAGAACCACTGATTATAACAACATACGTTTTTTCAAAAAACTGTTAGGATTTAGAAGACCTTTGTAGAATCCCCCAGAACCAAAGATTTGAGTTAAAACTGTATATAATAAAAATATATATTTAGTATTTGCCCAAATTGTCAAAAAAAATAAAATAATAGCAGATCTACAAGCTCGTAGCGCGGCACTCGGTGCCGCGCTACGAGCTTGTATATCCGCTATTTTTGAATAGCCAAAAGAAATCTAAAAATGACACACAGATGCCGTTCCCGGTCTAAATGGGTTAATGGCACTTTGCAAAGGCGGCTGCTTCGTCGAGAGAGGGCTTTATATCGCTCTGATTGCGTATCGTCGTCTGCTTAATTGCTTTGTTCGCCCGCGTTAATTTCCACCAAAGACAATACGCCACAACAGACAAAAACAGCTCACAGATGATGAGCTTGCGAGTGGAGTTGTGGGGGAAAACAACACCAAGTCTCATTATACAGCAGAGTGTGTTCATGACAGAGTGTTGGTAATCTCTCAAGAACAGATTCTGCTTTGCGTTTGAATCTGTCGGTAGCCGCGTTGACAACCCGTGCACGTTGGCTACAAGAGGGCGTGCCATCAGATCAGGAAGCAGGCCGCGCTTTACCCAATCAAATGTAGTGGGCGGGATTTACGCGTGTGCCGTTCGCTCCCCACTGGAAACAAACCGAAACTCATTTAACAATAGCGTCCTCGAAGCCGACAAGACCACGGAAAGTTAGTAACATTTTAACTTGCTCTTTCATCATAGAAACAAGTGGGCTTATAACCAAAACGAACCATGTTCTTTGGGAGAAAATGGTGTTAGTGTTCCGTGGAACACTAACACTAAGATTGTTAGTGGGAATGAAAACATAGTCGCACCATCAGAAGTGGAGCGCTGAAGGCAGACCAAAAACCCTGGTTTCCTTGAGCACGGGTCGTCCGTTCAGCTCCGCCCAGAGCCAAATGAATAAGTAAAAAACAGCAGAGATTGGAGTGTTGGTGACACGTGACAACACAGTCCAAACAGACACTCAAGCACACCGAAGACAATATATTTTTTTATATTTGTTTTTAAATAGTACCTTTATTTGAAGGATAAATCCCTTAAATAGGTCACCCACAAAAGTGACTTCTTTTCTATCAATTACACGCCACATGAAGCATTGAATTCATGGAGATTTTTGTTTTGTTTTGGGGTGTATTTGACTGGGTGTATTTCCGGTAGGAGACTCCTTTGAGTCTCCTACCGGATACATTAGCATATTTCCGCGGATCATCAAATTATTGGCTAAGGAATGCGTCAAAAACTAAAACAATCTCCATAAATTCAAGGTGTGTAATTGATAGAAAATAAGTCATTTTTGGGGTGAACTACTCCTTTAAGATGCTTCATCTCAGTTTCGAGGGGGTCCTTATATTACCAAAGATGAACAAAGCGTACAATACACAAACAATACAACAAACAATACATCCATGAAAACAGACACGACAAGACAAGAGCTCTCCCAAAACTAGCCCAACACAGTCTCACTCCCAAGAAGGCACATTTTGCAACCGAATTAAAGTAACAAACCCCCCCCCCCAAAAAGGTTTAAAAAAAAACTTTTTTAACCGCAAATAACCGCAAATCTTCGCGCGCGCTGCATCTTCCCGCGGCTATGAGGAAGGCACTATGCGCCTTCCAGGGTCACTCAGCCACACCCACCCCACAAATTCACGCCCAAGCAAACATCCTATGGACGCATATATAACATATAAACACAAAAATAACCATAGGAATAAAAGCAAAGGGCAATATGACAATTACAAAATGTGGACTTGTACGTAAAAGGCCTGTATGCAAAGTACAAAAGTAATGCCCCTAAAACCCATAATTATAGTTAGTCACACGCAGCTATCACACAGCTCATCAGACATCTAACTCTAATCCTAACCCCTAAACCTAACCTCTAAATGCCTCAATCTTTTCCTAAGTGTTTTTTTGGCATTTTGGCAATTTATTTTTCTTTTCTCTTTTTCTTCTTTTGAGCAGTTTTTGTGTTATTTCTTTATTTACACCACTGCTCCCCTTGGAAACTTTATTATTATTTTCTCTTGTTCTTATTGAACTTTTAATCCTGTTGTTTTATGACTTCTCCCATGAAAGAAGGGATTCCAAATAAGCCATCCGGCTTCTTCCTTTCCTTGCAAGGCAACTTGTCATTCAATATGTATTGTTTTTATATTTGTTATAACAATGTACTAATAAACTAAACTAAACTAAACTAAGCATTGAACATTGGAACTTAATATGTTTATTATGCATTATGAATACAATTTAAATGTCTGTTTGTTTTTTAGGCTTAGCAATACAAAATTGCACAGCGCATGTAGGCTATGACAAATAACTTAAATATACAACAATATGACTGACATAGTTAACTCTCTCAGTGCCACGCCCCGAGATACCCCGAGTTCCCTCGCTGCCAGGACGAGAAATCCAGAGTTTTTACTTTTTATTGTGGTCGCGCTATTCTG
>NC_139955.1:41869025-41881525 GCF_963454915.1 Gymnoscopelus microlampas
CGCGCATGTGCTCGTCTCCTGTTGCATAATACTCCAATATTTCCTGTGACAGCCATGCACGCCTGTGTGCTTTCCTAAACTGTCTCAATGCTCCTGACAGAGACAGATAGGAGGGAGGGGGGGGGGGCATTATAATGAAAAACAAGGGGGAGAGAGAGAGAGAGAGAGCGAGGGAGGGAGGGAGATAGCGGTGGAGAGCTATAGAGGAGGCGGGGGAGAGAGAGAGAGACAAAAGGGATGGGAAAGGAGGAAGAGAGAGATAAGGCGAGGAGCAGGGAAAGACTGGGTGTAAATGAGAGAGAGAGAGAGAGAGAGAGAGAGAGAGAGGGAGAGAGAGGGAGGGGGGCGTATCATCGCTGTCGGGCAGAAACCTCTTATCTCCATATTCTAACTTTTTGTGTATTTTCGTAAATTAACGCCCGCATCAAAAGCGGCAGATCTGTAAGCTCGAAACGCGCCGCTTCGCGTCGCGTTTCGAGCTTGCAGATCTGCCGCTTTCGACGCTTTTTTATTTGGATCCTGAAAAGTAACCGTTTTTGGACATGCGAGGTTTGCACCCTACGACGGAGGGCGATAATTTGTTTGTGATTCGAGTGTAAACTATGCGAAAAACATCCGCCGGGAACGGTGGGGTAATTAGGCTGGAATTTCCTTGTTGCATCACAGCGAGAGAAAACAGGTGTGTGCGCACACTCACGCACATACATGCGCACACGCACACACACACACACACACACACACACACACACACACACACACACACACACACACACACACACGCACACACGCACACACGCACACTGCATGCGTACACACACGCAATACACAAACACAATACACAATACTATAAACGCTCTCTCTTTGAGAAATTATAGTAATGAAAGCGTAACAACACGGTAGGGAGAGGGAGAGAGGGGGGGGGGGGGGGGGGGGCGGTGTCAGAGACAACTGGGGAAAAAGAAGAAAGCAATGGATGGAGGGTTTGGAATAAACAAGGATACAGGGAGCGACGCTGAATGGGAAGAACGTGGTGACATAATGCAGGGAACATGGCTGTGTTGCACACTGCCAATACCGCAGCAACACAGTCTCACTCCCAAGAAGGCACATAGTGCCTTTTGGTTAGAACCCAGGAAGGCACACTCAGACTAAATACACTTTAACCCATTAAATCTGGGAACCTATCTGTGTGTCATTTTATGATTATTTGCGCAATTGAAAAAATAGCAGATCTACAAGCTCATAGCGCGGGTGCCGCGCTATGAGCTTGTAGATCTGCTATTTTTTGGGAAAATAGTGGAAAATATGTGCAAATCTTTGAATATATATATATATTTTTTTTAAAGCGAACATTTGTAACTCAAATCTTTGCTTCTGGGTGGGGGGGGGGGGGGGGGGATTCCTGGAAGAAAACATTTTGAGATGGGGGACCACGGACAAATACATATCTAAACATGTTCTCTAAATCCTAACAGTGTGTTTGCTATATCAGTGGTGCTCCAACTATTCCATGTCAAGGACCCCCAAAGTGATAATGTATTTGGCCGTGGACCCCCATCTCAATATATGTTGTTACAGGGACCCCCAGAAGCACAGATCAGAGTTTAAAAAAACATCTATACATATATTCAAAGATTTGCACACATTTTCCACGTTCTTTTTTTTCTACAAAAAAAAAAAACGTAGTACAAGCTCATATTTTTGAATAGCCGAAGAAATCTTAAAATGGCACAGATGCGTCTTTCAGAAAACTTGGAATTAGAACAGTGGTTCTCAACAATAGCAAATGTACAAGCTTGAAAGTGTAAATTCTGTTTAATTCTCAACACAAATCTATTATTAGGTAGATCTTTAACTCTTGAGAGAGTAAAATCAAACCAAATGTACCGGGTTCATTCTACGCTCTCAAGAGTTAAATTATTGTTAAAAACATCTGCATTACTCAATTAAAGAACTGTTCTTTTGTTCAACATTTGCCTCTTATCTCTCCTATGGTACCAACATCAATACAGCATGGAATTGTGGACAAAATGATCCAACGACAACAGAATATATATTGGGTCTGAGAGGCTAAAATCTCATCCAAACGGTGGTTCCGTGGCTCAAATGCCAAATGAATAATGGACCTCGAAACGGCTTCAAAACCACTGGGTTAGATCACAGCAGCTATGCATTTCAGTCAAACGTTAACACAGCAGCACCGAGCGAGAGAACCAGGAGGAGAGAGAGAGAGAGGCTGCACAAAGAGGAACTACAATAGCCTGGTTACAGACGAATCTGCCTTTGCAAAATTGCATGCACTTTAGTCCTCGGCAGATTAGGTCTGGCCCCCCTCCATAGATAATTTATTTCTCTCCCGCAGAGGTTGTGCGGGACCAACCAGGGCCCAGTATTCAAATGTGGGCGGGCTTATCAACAAGGAAGCACTGCTCTGATTGGTTCGTACAAGGAAGCACTGCTCTGATTGGTTTAAGTCTAACCAATAGAGTCCGTTTGGATCTTTTTGTAACCGCCCCTTGGAAAAAAATCTATCGTTGATAGGGACCAGACTAATATCCACGCAGTGTGTCTTGTGATATTGTCTGGCCACGCGAGGCTAGAACTACAATGGAGTGGCCGGATGAAAGTAGCTACACCTGTCATTCTTTTGAATAGGAAAAACGTAGCTCGTCTCGTCAGTTACTTCTAATGAATCGCAGATAATTCGAGAGAAAACGAAAAATGGAACATGCTGTTTGCACAAAATAATTCAAACCCTTTCCATTTGGCAAACCTCAGTTCAAATTACGTAAACAATGTTACATTCAGAAGCACCCTAATTAGTTGGGTGGTCTGTATTATTGTGCATTAATAATGGCTGAAAATGAACGTCTAGTGCCCCCGCTGCGTGGGCACTAGACGTTCGGCCCCTGTAGCGGGCCGAACTTCTAGTTTTTATACATTTGAAAACTTGTAATGGTACATTCTGCATAATGAGTACTTTTACTTTTGGTACTTTTTCCACCAATGAAAAAAATAATGTCTTAGCGAGTCTGTGCTGAGACTTTAGAAATAAATGCTTTCTAAAATGAAATCCATGCAACCTGATAGAACTCAAACTGATTTGTCAATGTTCACACAACTGTGTGTGTGTCTATGTAATTAAGAGTAATTGTCAATTTGTTCAGCTACTCTCCGCAGACCATTTCATTAACGATCCAATTATGTGACTAGCAAGATCAACAAATCAAAGAAAACAGAAGCTTAACATCCCTGACAAGGTCAATTTACTACCACCTCCTGTTTCATAAATATTTAAATCAATGTACTACCACTGTCTCTGCGTTTAATAAATATTCAACAAAGGAAAAAAACATACCAAATAATGGTTATGGCAATTTTTTCAAAAATAGTGAATAGATCTACAAGATCACAATGGTGTTGTATTTCGACTTGTTTACTTGTTACTTTAAGTACCAAAAGTAAACTACTAAAATGTTTGAGAAGAGCAGATCTACTTGCAGATCGGCTATTTTCAAATAGCCTATATATAAAATAGGGCTAAAGTGATTAATGTTTGTTTGATAAGGTAATAATTTATATCTGCAAAGTAACTAGTAACTAATGTTTTCAAATAATTGTAGTGGAGTAAAAGTACAATATTTGCCTCTGAGATGTAGTGGAGTAGAAGTAAAAGCATAGACAATAGACCACCAAAGTCTGACGTAATTTACACATCCTTTGTTTGTCTACCTGGTTCGCAGTTTTCCACCCCCATTCTGAATCCCATAGACGTATTTAATATCGCGTCAAATAAGAACTGTGTTCCAAAAATAAACAAATGACCCCGCCGGTTTGACTCTTGAGCATCAACTGAGGTGAGAAAACGCTAATGTTACTTCCGCCGAATTAGTTACATTTTCGCCAGAAACAGACTGCATCAAATATAAGTGACTGACTATCATAAACGATACAGAGCTTCCTCCCTGACAGTATCGCCGAGACAGTTTGTTTATTTTTGGACCACAATTCTTATATGAGACGATTCTAAGATGACCCAATGTTCTTCTACATAGAGAAATTACTTTACGAACCTGGGGATGAACGAGTGACGTCAGGACTTCGGTGGTCTATTGGAAATACTGCAGTAAAAGTAAAAGTATCTCCAAATTGTACTTAAGTAGAGTACTTGAGTAAATGTACTTAGTTACTTTACACCAGTGGTAAAAATGCACTGTGTTCATTTAACTCTGGGAGTGTTAAGGCATGTCAACGTTCACGTACAGTACTGCATTACAGCATGTGACTGGAAGCTAACTGCAGGCAGCTAAGTGGAGCGTGATGGACTTTTGGTACAAATGGCAGCCCCACGCGCACACGCACACACACACACACACACACACACACACACACACACACACACACACACACACACACACACACACACACACACACTCCGAGGAGTTTACATTATTCAGTATACCGCCTCAACGCAGTGCTCCATGGAAATGCATTCAAAGTGTAGTTTGAACACAGGGCCAGGTGTTAGACCCTCCACTGACTTGGCTAACGGCTGTTTTATCAAATCATATTTGACTGTGTTAACTAGACTGGATATGATGATGTTTAAGTCAGCCAAGTATGTAATACGTATGCATGTATGAAGAAGTCTGCATCTGCACCCAGAACCACAGTTACTGTATAAGAAGGTGTACGGTAACCTCTGTTGAATAAGCTGTATTCAGTGGTGTAATGAAACTAAGTACATCTACTCAAAAGAACCGTGCTTAGGTACAATTTTTAGGTACTTTTACTTTACTGGAGTATTCCCTATTTTCAGTAGTTTTACTTCTACTCCACTACATCTCAGAGGCAAATATTGTACTTTTATTCCACTACAATTATTTGAAAACTTTAGTTACTGGTTACTTTGTAGATTTTGATTAATATTACAAAACATACATTGACCACGTCAGCCCTATATACAATTTGGCCATTTGAAAATAGCAGATCTACAAGCTCAAAATGCGTCGCGATGCGACGCATTGTGAGCTTGTAGATCGTCTATTTTCAATAGATTTTTATACATTTGAAAACGTGAAACGGGACTTTCTGAGTACTTTCACTTTTGGTACTTTAAGTACATTTTGATGCCGATACTTTTGTACTTTCACTCAAGTACATTTTGATGCCGATACTTTTGTACTTTCACTCAAGTACATTTAGAATTCCGGACTTTTACTTGTAACGGAGTATTTCTATATTGCAGTATGGATACTTTTCAATAAGTAAAAAATGTGAGTAGTTTTTCCAACACTGAAGATACATCTAACAGCTACACATCTACAAAAAAGTTGAGCTGGCTTCAACTTCAGCTACAAAGACACAAAGCTACACATACGTTGTGTATCTTTATATCTTTTGTATCTAACGCACCATTAGGGTTCATTGAACTCAAACGACCCCTGCCAGGGTCAGTATGGATATTGGAGAGTTTGCACAGAAGAAGAACTTTTCAATCATTTTTCCTCTGCATGCGCTCTTTCCTCTATCGAATATTCTCTATAATGTTTGAGGGGCTGCTGAGCAATGAGATAGAGACGTGTGTGTGTGCGTGTGTGTGTGTGTGTGTGTGTGTGTGTGTGTGTGTGTGTGTGTGTGTGTCTGTCTCAATAGCAGAATGGGTGTAGCAGAGCTGAACGGTGCCAAGTTCCGTGGCACAGCTCCTGGGACGCACACTGTAAACACACACACACACGCACACACACACACACACACACACACACACACACACACACACACACACACACACACACACACACACACACACACACACACACACACACACACACACACACACACACACACACACACACAGGACTGCAGCACCATGTGGGACCGGGGTTTAAGTTAAACATCCATCTTGACTGGCATCCCCTCCCTTGTGAGTGTGTGTGTGTGTGTGTGTGTGTGTGTGTGTGTGTGTGTGTGTGTGTGTGTGTGTGTGTGTGTGTGTGTGTGTGTGTGTTTAGCAGGAAGTAAGTAAACAGTGGTATGTGACACTGTTGAGAGAGCGAGAGGGAGAGACAGAGAGAGAGAGAGAGAGACAGAGAGACAGAGAGAGAGACAGAGAGAGAGAGAGAGAGAGAGAGAGAGAGAGAGAGAGAGAGAGAGAGAGAGAGAGAGAGAGAGAGAGAGAGAGAGACAGAGAGAGAGAGAGAGAGAGACAGAGAGAGAGAGAGACAGAGCGAGAGAGATCAGGAGGGACCATTCAGTCAGTAGGCTTCATAACTTTAACTTTAGGCGCGGCTCATTTCCTCTCCTGACCATGATGCCAGGTGGGTGAGAAGGCACTGGGGAGACTGGTTCCTTATGGCATGAAGGAAAAATGCATTAAGTGGATCTTAAGGAGGGTTGGCATTATAACGCACACGCACACGCACACGCACACACACACACACACACACACACACACACACACACACACACACACATTGTGGATTCCAGTGTAATCTCTCCTAGTCAGCAGGCATTTGCTTTGATCAGGTAAATAGGTCGATGCTGTGTCTATGTTGTGGACAATGTGTGTGTGTGTGTGTGTGTGTGTGTGTGTGCATGTGTGTGCGTGTGTGTGTGTGTGTGTGTGTGTGTGTGTGTGTGTGCGTGTGCGTGTGTGTGTGTGCGTGTGCGTGTGCGTGTGTGTGTGTGTGTGTGTGTGCATGTGTGCGATGTGTGTGCATGTGCGCTGACAGGTGGACACCAGGAATCAAACCATAGCAACAACGCAGGACAAAAACGTCTTTCATTCACACACACCGCCAACACAAACCAGAGACAGAAAGGTTGAGCTATTTTCACTATTCACCGTGTGACGTACAGAGCTTAAAGCTGCACTCTGTAACTTTCCTCTCCTACCCCGGGTTTGAACCCGGCTTCCTGCGCAAGTGCTGACATGTTTTACCATTGAGCTAATAGAGCCAGCCTGCTTGCTCAGGAGATACATTTAATCTTGACCTTCAGGTCAAAATTCATGTCAGATCTTGTGTCTAGGTGAGACATGACCTTCACAATCTAAATGTCTCAATAGAAGAGCAGAGAGAAAATACAACCACCCCAATTGTATAAGTTATATTGCATTATTACACGGCTTGGTTGAATGCTTGATTCTGATTGGTCAATCGCTGAATCAGCAGTCAGTTATTTCTTGATAATGACCGATGAGCTCTATAGACCAATTATTTGTTTGCTAACCTTGAGACTGGACGCATAGGTGATTGTTTCACGCAATCAATAGGCTCTATGCACAGCAGCCATATTGGGAAGGAATTGGGCCCCTTCCTTACTTCCTTCACAGGTGTTACCAATGATACTAATTAAGGCTCAGTTCCATTTAGTGTGGCATAGTGGTTGTCTTATTTTCAAGGACCCCCATAACTCTGAGAGTGTACAAATGGACCCAAATGGACCCTTACGGGTCCATTTGGGTCCATTTGTACACTCTCAGAGTTACACACCCCACCATAAGGGACCATTTGGGAACCAAAATGGAGTGTTTCTAGTGAGCCAACATGCACGTTATCAGCACCCTGACCAGAATGAAACAGAGCCTTCATTAGTATCATTGGTAACACCTGTGAAGGAAGTAAGAAGAGGCCCAATTTCTTTCCAATATGCTGCTGTGCATAGAGCCTATTCCCAAACCCCTCTTGTGTGTTGGCTAGTGAGGCGCATCCTAGCGAGACCTGATAGAATGGGTTTCATTGCGTGCATACTGGTTGCACGCATACTGGTTCTTATCAGTGTGACGTCGTCTGTTAAGGGGTCTATAACAGACCCCCTAATCAAAGACTCAGAGCACCTGCTCATGTCAACCTGCGCAGCTTTGTTTTATGCTGTAATCCAACATGACATCCATGTAAACAAACAAACAATGTCATTTACAACCAAACGTTGCTGCTTTTTAAAACATTAAAAGAAATAGACGATGCAATAACCGAAAAGTGATTATATTTGATCCAATACACTTCCTTGTTTATCGTGGCGCAACAACACAAGAATACCGAAACACTCGCCCCAAAACACAGTCGCCCCTGGGGAGAAGTATTATAGGCAAATCCGGTGGTAGAATGCGGGCGAGTGTGTTTTGGGGCGAGTCTTCCGGTTACTTTACAGAATACTGTCATTTGTTTTCCGAGGCAAACTTCTCCGCCCAGCCCAATACTTTCATTGCCGTAAGCAAGGAAATACTTTTGGGCCACTGTATTTATTTGTTCATTAAATAGCCGTATAATAAGTGGGATAATGTACGGGGAGGTGGTCATTATTGAAAATTAAAGCCCGACAGGACAGGGTGATTATCACCGGCGCGGATCCCATGCTTAACATACTCTACCATACAAATTGGACAACATTTTATTCATGGAAACAAAGTTACACAGTGCCGCTTTAACAGTCACCAAGTATTTTCACTGCACAGCGTGTCAGGCAGGGAGGGAGGGATATAAAAGGACAGACGTGTCTCACTGAGGCAATCGTTTGGTCTTTTCGTTTCCTATCTGGCTTGTTTTGCTCTTTGCTGTATTCCCAACAACACACACACACTTGTTTAAGTCAGAACTGCATGGCTTCATTGTCATCATTAACTGTAATCCTGTGTGTGTGTGTGTGTGTGTGTGTGTGTGTGTGTGTGTGTGTGTGTGTGTGTGTGTGTGTGTGTGTGTGTGTGTGTGCTGACCACTGCACTGTCCCTGCAGCCCTCACCCTGGGACACACAGCTACAGTAGCCAATTAGTCAGTGTAACACACACATATACACACACACACACCGGCGCGCGCGCACGGGCACGCACGGACGCACACACATTTAACATCTTTATATGACAAGAAATTCTTGAACACAAACAATAGTAGATGCACAGGCTTGGGAAACTCAACAACAAGTATTTCAGGAAACAGACCACGGGTACAGGAAGCATCGCCTCCTCCATATGTGGCGACTACCAATTATCGCAGACACTGAACAGAACTTAGCCAAGAATGCCTTCGCTCTCGGCTCGGGCATTCCTGCAATCTGCAGGCCTCTCACAGCTAATGTATGGACATTACAGAGGCTTCCAAATATGAACACAAGCCGTTTACATGTAGAACCGAGCTGCATGATAGCGCCCTTAAGGCGTTGGTACTTTAGCACCTTGATAAGGAATGCCTCTTCACTTGCAAAATGGTCACTTCTCTACTGTCCTCATCATCAACAACAACAGCTGTTGTATTAGCTGTAATATCAGAAAAGGCATCATTTTCATTATAGCACATGTTAGAAGGAGCTTTCCAAGCATTGCTCGCATCATCTACGTTAACGTTGGCAGTGTGTGCCTTTAGATGTTAATATAAAGTTAGTTTAGGTTGAGATCTTATAAAAAACGCCACCAATGTTTGCGTGCTGTGTCAGAAGCTGTCGTACTTCGAGCAGGCGCACAGATTTTGTGAGAGAAACAAGAAGGTCTACGGAAAACAAGCCCAAAAGAAGCGATGACACACACACAGGGGGTCCCCAGCAAAACAGCATTAAAATCAGTTGGACCACTTTAATGCTATATACTGTAAATCGGCTGTTTAAAATAGCAATCTACAAGCTCACAATGGTCACATTGCGACGCATTTTGTGAAATGCCCCCCCCCCCCCCTAAGAATAACATTTGAAAATAAATAAAAACATTTGATATACACAAATCTTGTATTTTCAGATGAAGTTCTGCGGACAAATACATTTGGGAGTCCTTCGCATGAAAAATGTTGGACAACCACGGGTCTAACAACAACAGGAAGCAACCCAAATAATAAATAAATATAAACTTTAGAAACTAGCCCAAACAACTACCAATACTTATAAGCGACATCATACAGACAAACAAGCCCAAAGTCACTTATATTAAGCAGACTTGGCAACACGGGTATACCATGTCTCAAAAAAGCAACACAAAAACATTGCCTCTCTCTGACGTTTGCATTCTCTCTCGCTTTCTTCTTTCCCTCCTGCTTCCCTTGTTTTCTTTAGCCAGCGAGAGGAGCCAATTAGCATCCAGGACTCAGTGTTCCCCTTCCTTCCTCGTCTCCGCGGCCGAGCCGACCAATCAAAGGGGGGCTCTTAAGCTGACCTCAGCTGGCCCATGCTGTCAGTGCATCCTTTTTCATTCACCCTGCACACAGAACCTAAAACAGGGCTTTCCATGGAGTATGTGCCTCATGAACGTACAAATGCAACCCCCCCCCTTGCTTGTATAAATTGGAATGGCCAGCAGTGGTGGAAATAGTACTACATTTAGTTTACAAGTTACAAGTAAAGGTCTGGAATTCAAAATTTACTTGAGTAAAAGTACAAAAGTATTGGTATCAAAATGTACTTCAAGTAACAAAAATAGAAAGTAGTCATTATAGAGAATGTCCCGTTTCACAAGTTTACAAATGTATACAATTAATACAAATCTTTTCAAAATAGCAGATTTACAAGCTCACAACGCGTCGTATCGTGACGCAGATTGTAGATCTGCTATTTTGAAAAAGCAAAAGTCTATATAGGGCTGAGGTGGTTTATGTATGTTTTCTAATAATATTTAAAATCTACAAAGTAACTAGTAACTAAAGTTGTCCAAAAAACGTAGTGATGTAACGTACTGAAAACGGAAATACTCCAATAAAGTAAAAACACCTCAACATTGTACTTAAGTACAGCAATTGAGTAAATGATTTACTTCACACCACTTGCTTCTCTCCCAATCTCCAGTGGTCAACATGTCAGGTTTCCGGAAAAAAAAAGGAGGTAATAGTTGGAAACGATCCAAAAGGAGTTGTTTGTTCCTTTTGGATTGAGAGTGTTTCTCTCCACATGGAGAACAGGTTGACAGTGAGCCGCCTGTTTGAGGCTCACAGCAGCCCAGGCTGAGTGGGGAGGCATTCTGCAAAGCTTCACACAGAGGGCAACTTTCAACTGCAACACAAAACACACAACCTCCTGCCTCTCTCTCTCTCTCTCTCTCCTCTCTCTCTCTCTCTCTCTCTCTCTCTCTCTCTCTCTCTCTCTCTCTCTCTCTCTCTCTCCTCTCTCTCTCTCTCTCTCTCTCTCTCTCTCTCTCTCTCTCTCTCCATCTCTCTCTCTCTCTCTCTCTCTCTCTCTCTCTCTCTCTCTCTCTCTCTCTCTCTCTCTCTCTCTCTCTCTCTCTCTCATTCACTCGCTCCGTCGAGCGGGGCTGTCTCGCTTTGCTTGAACTCTATCCATTCTTTTTTATATCGTCGCTGTCGGGCGGAAACCTCATACGTCCCCAATTTTTTTTTTACTTTTTCCGGATTCGAATTCCAAAACAGCAAAAAGTAGCAGATCTACAAGCTCGAAACGCGTCGCTTGTGGATCTGCTACTTTTGATGCTTTTTTTTGTGACGCTGTAGAACAGTGGTTTTCAACCTTTTTCGCGTCAAGGACCCCCAAATTGACACATATTAGCCCACGGACCCCCATTCGAAAAGATGTGCCAGGCACTCGACCATTCTGATTTCTTGGGGGTCCCAATCTACACTGTATCATCATCATTAGTGTTCATTTAACTCTGAGAGTGTACAAATGGGACCAAATGGACCCTAACGGGTCCATTTGGTCCCATTTGTACACTCTCAGAGTTAGAGACACATAAGGGTCAATTTTGTTCCTAACTATAAGTTTGGCTGGGGACCCCCTGGAACCCCCTCAAGGACCACTGGTGGTCCCCGGACCACTGTTTGAGAACCACTCCTGTAGAATGATCAAGTAGGGCGTTAACACATTGATGGCCCAGATCGCATCGATGCGTTCTTTAAAAAAAAATGATTATTATTTTTTTTATTCCACAAGGGGCGACCTAATACAGCTTTGGAACGATCGATCGTCACTCAGAGAAGAAGTAGTCGGATGTGACGTCTTTCCAAAAAAACAGGAAGCCATCCGCCCCAGCGATGGGATTTTCAGAAAAACAGCTGTAACTCAGTTTCTTTTTTTTATGCATTGAAAACCACTAGTTTTCAGCGGGCCGAAGCCCCGAAATGGCGGATCGCGGTCGGAACATTGTCGTTCCTATGGATACACAGATCCCTCCGCTAACCCATGCGGGGACTATTTTGTTTGTGTTTTTGGGACACAATGTCGCTTCCCACGGCGTTTCAAATATCATCGGATTGAGGTAATTATACGCTGGCAAGGGGATAGAAAACTATGTTTAATATCTTGGCAATCAATGTGTTAATTGACGAAAGAAATCACGAAAAGTTAAAATATGGAGATAAGAGGTTTCTGCTCGATGATATTCCCCTCTCTCTCTCTCTCTCTCTCTCTGTGGTTCACTTGATGCCTATATCTTTCTCTCAAACTTGCGCTCCTTCTCTGAATCTATAAACGGCTCAAACAGCCCCTCGCTCAACACAGAAGATAACGAGAGCTGGGGGAGGATTGGAGGGGAAGGGAGGGGGGGATAACCTGTCTATGCCACTACCTGTGTTTG
>NC_139955.1:41884025-41924025 GCF_963454915.1 Gymnoscopelus microlampas
CAGC
The DNA here is from genome assembly GCF_963454915.1 of Gymnoscopelus microlampas. NCBI lineage: Eukaryota > Metazoa > Chordata > Actinopteri > Myctophiformes > Myctophidae > Gymnoscopelus > Gymnoscopelus microlampas. The sequence continues at coordinate 41,884,030 of NC_139955.1, forward strand.
ATGGCATTGTCCAACAAGCATGTCATATCTCACTCCCAACTGGTATAAGGCTGAGACGTGCCCTAAATCATTGGTTCTCAAAGTGGGGTCCGGGGACCCCCAGGGGTACTTGAGGGGGTTCCAGGGGGTCCCCAGCTAAATGATGGATAGGAACCAAATGGACCCTTATGGGTCTGTAACTCTGAGAGTGTACAAATGGAACACTCTCAGAGTTGATTTGTACACTCTCAGAGTTAAATTAACATTGATTTTAAAATATAAATTGGGGTCCCAGAGATAGAGATGCCATTAAATGGGGTCCGTAGCCTAATGCATGTTAAACTGGGGGGTCCTTGAAATGAAAATGGTTGAGAATCACTGCTAGAGCCGTAAAAATCTTCTCTTATGGGGGGTCCCTGGCATATCTTTTTCAAATGGGGGTCCGCAGGCTAATAAGTGTCAATTTGGGGGTCCTTGACATGAAAAAGTTTGAGAACCACTGCCCTAAATCAACATGTCGGACTTGCAGACCTCTAGAATACGGTGCGGTGTGGTCTATACTCCAGTGGTTCTCAACCCGTGGCTCGGGACCCCCAGGGGGGTACCCACATGATTTTGGGGGTGGTCCCCCACTCCCCAGATGACAGTGCAATGACAATTTAACCCATATAGGGCGGGAACCCCTATGTGTAACTATACCTTTCAAGAAGGAAACCCCTTTTGGGGTTCTTGTTGCTATGTACAGTACAGTACAGTAAATGTATGTTGCTACTGTACATTATAGCTTTTAAGTTTTTCAGAAATCTTAGGTCCAGATTTAGAAGGTGTTTTTAGAATTGGCCTTAAATTAAGAACATTTTAATACCTAAAAAAACTACTTAAAAAGATTGCATCAAAAGTAATCAACAAACTATACTATAAAAATTGGTGAAACATTGGCCAATAATATAGGAAAGAAGGAAGAAAAAAAAATCGCAATATTTATATGTGGAACCAAACCTATAGCCAAACAAAATGTAATGCTTCAACTCCTACACTACACTTCCATGTGCTTATCATGTGTGTGTGTGTGTGGGGGGGGGGGTCCCACTCCCAGTTCAAAAAGATTATTTTGGGGGGTCTACTCCGTCCAGCGGGGCTTGGAGGGCCCGGGGCTTTCAAGTTTTGGTCCACCCAACTTCAAAAACTCTTACTGTTTGTGCACCCTTGGCCAACGGTCGATGGCCATCTTCAATGTCAGATCGACACACCAACCCACTAAGGAGAACACAAAATGCATGAGAACGGCCACGTTCACTGTATAAAAGTCCCTGTCCGCCAACTGGTCGTTATGTCACTGTAGCATGGTGCTAAGTGGTGCCTATACAATATTGATGAGACCATTTTGTAATTAAAGCTTCTACAGTAGGAGTACTTCTATTGACTACACACAGTGGTGGAAGAAGTACTCACATATTTTACTTAAAAGTAAAAGTAGCAATACCACAATATGAAAATACTCTGTTACAAGTAAAAGGCCTGTGATCATAATGTTACTTGAGCACAAAAGTATTGGCATCAAAATATGCTTAAAGTATCAGAAGTAAAAGTAGTAAAATGTTTGAAAATAGCCAACCTACAAGCTCACAACACGTCGCATCGTGACGCGTTGTGAGCTTGTAGATCGTCTATTTTCAAATAGCCTATGTATAAAATAGGGCTGAAGGGGTCTGCAAATATCTGCAAAGTAACTAAAGTTTTCAAATAATTGTAGTAGAGTAATTTGCCTCTGAGATGTAGTGGAGTAGAAGTAAAAGTACTGTAAATTGGAAATACTCCAGTAAAGTAAAAGTATCTCAAACGTGTACTTATGTACAGTACTTGAGTAAACGTACTTAGTTACTTTACACCACTGAGGCTAACACACTGCACATGCCAAAGGTCAATGCCCACAATGCAAGATCAGATAAACTCCTCAAAAATAGCTTGGAAACTTAACTTTGGTGGTTATTTATCCCCTTCAATAATACCGATTGGTATTGTGTTTTATATCGTTGTTATCGCTGATTAGTCACCTTCACAACAAGGTATAACTCGTAAGGATCGTGCGATCGTGGAATGAGCAAACACAGCTAAAAAGTTTACAACGTATTTTATTTTTTTGGAGGAGTTTAGATTGGTAAACCCACCGAGGCAAAGCCGACTGTCTGTCTCACCCACCGTTGCTGGAAAACACACAAGTCCCTCAGTGTGCTGCAAAACAGGCAGCGATGTGTATACCGCTATGCTATCCCATTTACCTCATTCTACTTTTCCCCCACACAAACGCACAACACAGAAACGTATGCATCTCCATTATCCCACAGCAGCCAGCCCTGTGCAGCCATTTTCATACACCATCCATCAAGTACAGCCGGACAAGAAGTCTGCGAGCTTTTATAAACAAACCGGAGACACGGGTATGGAATGCACGGGCACTCATTTTGGTCAAAATGTTGTGATTTGTTTTCCCCAATGCTGTCGGTAAAATAGTTTAATTTGTGCCCCGTGTGTTTAGCCCATTAAGACCGGGAACGCATCTGTGTCATTTTAGACACAGATTCTTTGCCTGTTCAAAAAACACTTTAACCATATTGTATAGTTTGGCTATTGAAAAATAGCAGATATACAAGCTCATAGCGCGGCACAAGTGCCACACTATGACCTTGTATATTTGCTATTTTTTGGAAAAATCGTGAAAATGTCTGCAAATCTTTTAATATATATATTTTTAAAGCGAACATTTGTAACTCATATCTTTGCTTCTCGGGGTCCCTGGAACAAAATATTTTTGAGATGGGGGTCCGCGGACAAATACATATAATTTTGACATGAAAAGGTTTTGAACACAACTTAAGTTTTTTCAGAAATCTGTTTATTTGTTATCAGCCTCAGGTCTTAATGGATTAATTCTTATAGTTGTCATGCTGCTCGTTTACCTGGTTCTGAAAAGCACTTTGAAACCTTGCTTGGATAAGTGCTAAGCAAATTAATGCATTATATCATTATCTGTGAGCTTGCAGATCTGCTATTTTTGTCAAAATGTTCGATGAAGGGACATTTGAGGGCTTCAAAACTTCATTCCCTGTGTTTTGGAAGGAGCATAGATTCGGCTGTCTAGCGGAGCGGGAAAAGTCCAAGACAAACACAATCACATCGAAACGTAATATTTGACTTATTCCTGGAAAAAGTGACTCAGCCGGAACGGAGATTATAAGTATTGTTCAGCATAGAGTTTCCACAAACTTTTAGGATATTGTCTCCGACGGTTGGAAACCTTGCATGTCCAAAACCTTTCACTTTTTTATGATTATTTTATCATAAATATATTGTATAATAGTGAACATTTATTAAATAGCGAAAATGGCCGAGCACACACGCGAGGCGTTGTGAGCTTGTAGATCTGTTATTCTCACTACTTTAGTGTGACACTCTTGTATGCAGTGGTGGAAAGTAACTAAGTACATGTACTCAAATACTGTACTTTTACCCCACTACATCTCAGAGGAAAATATTATACTTCTACTCCGCTACAATTATTTGAAAACTTGAATTACTGGTTACTTTGTAGATTTAGATTATTATTACAAAACATACAATACTCACTCGGCCATTTGAAAATAGCTGATCTACAAGCTCACAATGCGTCGCGATGCGACGCATTGTGAGCTTGTAGATCAGCTATTTTCCAAAAACTTTTTATACATTTTGAAAACTTAAATTTTGATACTAATATTTTTGTACTTTTAATCAAGTAAATGTTGAATTCCAGACTAAGTATTGCTACTTCTACTTAAGTAAAGAATGTGAGTACTTTTTCCACCACTGCTTGTATGAGGAAGCAGGGCATTCATTTACGGCCAAAAAAAAACAAAAGTTGAAATATGGACGTACGCGGTTTCCACCTGACCGAGACGATACGATCCTTACAAACATAAAGTCTGCTCCATCGCCTTACACATGGGCCTGACAGAATGTGATGTCGGCTTGGTCTATGAGGGTACAGCTTCACATACCGTGCGCGTGTGCGTGCGCGTGTGCGTGTGTGCGTGCGTGCGTGCGTGCGTGCGTGCGTGCGTGCGTGCGGGAGTGCATTGTAGAGGGTTATGGAGAGGTTACCGGAGGCACTGTGAGAAGGACGATTGGTGTTAAATTGGGGTGAAGAGAGGCTTTAGACGGAGAGATGGAGGGAGGAGAGAGAGAGTGGCAGACAGGTGTGTGTGTGTGTGTGTGTGTGTGTGTGTGTGTGTGTGTGTGTGTGTGTGTGTGTGAGAGAGAGACTGAGTGAGAGAGAGAGAAAGAGAGACATTGAGAAAGATAGACAGAGAGAGAGGGTCACCCTTCACTCCACACGTGGATTAGGGGCTATGGAGACACTGACAGTCTCAGAGCCGGGCTCTACACCACTAAAGCTGAGCCCAAGGAAAATTTCCCTAAGGGGAGCACTAAAGTATATCCCATCGTATCGTATAAGCCCCATGTGCATGTATACGTGCGTGTGCACACACTCACACTCACACACACACACACACACACACACACACACACACACACACACACACACACACACACACACACACACACACACCCGAGCACTGTGCACGTGCACAACCCCAACTTTCACACCAGTAAAAAAGTAACTGCTGGGACCCATAACCGCAAACTGTCTCTGCCTCACAGGATTGAGGGATATGAACCACAGGCAATGTATCCACATGCAGAGGTGAAAGTAATATAATAAGTCTGGTATTCAACATTGTATTGAGTAAAAGTACAAACGTATTGGCATCAAAATATACTTAAAGCACTAAAAGTAAAATGACTCATTATGCAGAATTTCCCATTTCAAATATTTTCAAAATGTTTAAAACATTTAAAATACTTTGAAAATAGCAGATCTACAAACTCGCAACATGTGTGTGCTTGTAGATCTGCTATTTTCAAATGGCCAAAGAATATTAAAGGGCTGAAGTGGCTAATGTATGTTTTGTAATAATAAATCAAAATCTACATAACTAGTAACTAAATATATCAAATTGTAGTGGATGAAATACAATATTTGTAAAAGTATTGAAAAGCACTTGAGTAAATGCAATCAGTTACTTTCCGACACCGTCGTCCACATGGAAGCTATAGCGTCCATATTCTGGTGAATCAAATATTTTCAGCGAAGAGATTTGGTTAACTCTTTGCCTGCCACCGACGAGTCGGATTCTGCTAAGGCTCAGCCTACCATCGTCGAGAAAGACGAGAGTTTGTGTTTTCAGTGGTTTTGAACCGTTATCAACTAGGCCTGTCAAAAAAAATCAATTCATGAATAAATCGCGATTCTTAATGCCACGATTTTAAAATCGTTTCAAAATGTTCAAAATCGTTTTCTTTTTTATAAGGTAGTACCTTTTTCACTGGCACTTTGTCTGAAATCAATGTCAGAAAGACTGACTGACATGATCTGGCTGCATTGAAGTGTATGATTCAACTTTTCATGGTTTATATTGTTCAGAATTGTTTTAAAATGTTCTAGTATAATTAAAGCAAAGTGATTTGGGGTAGAAAATCGCAATAAATAGCAGAATCGAATACCAATTAATCGCAATTTGAATCGAATCGGCACCCTAGGAATCGATTTTGAATCGAATCGTGAGGTAAGTGAATCGTGACACCCCTATTATCAACCGTAAGATTTTTTTTTCACTGCCTGATGACGACAGACCCGGAATTGACGTCATTTAAAAAGAAAAAAAGTGAATTTACTTCCTGTTTATTTCCTATCGCTATATCTCCGTTCCTCTTGCTTTACGGCAAAAACAAGCCGCATTCAAACAGCCGCAGCTGTGCAATGGATCGCCCGTGCGTATATATTTTTTCCCCTCTACTACAACAACAACAATATTCCATGATTTTTCAGGTACAGTGAAATCAAAACCAAAACATATAGGCAAATGTACGCCCTACCCTTAAGCACAGAAACACACATCAGTTCCGGCCACGTTAACATACATGTAGCTGGTCCTGTGTGTAACCGTACTATCCCAATGCTAGCTCTTGGCTATAAAAGAATCTATTTTAGAAAGTGACGTCTGTTCCCATAGCAACGACAGCTCTCACCTATCATTACATGGTCATTGTGCGCGCTAATGACTCACCGTCGGGCCGTTTGTAATGGAGACCAGGGGGCAGCAGCTTTTAATTAACCCATTAAGACCGGGAACGCATCTGTGTGTGATTTTAAGATTTCTTTGGCTATTCAAAAAATGCAGATATATAAGCTCATAGTGCGGCACCGAGTGCCGCACTATGAGCTTGTAGTTCTGCATTTTTTCTTTTTTATCGTGATCTTTTGCAAATCTTTGAATATATATATATATTTTAACTCAAATATTTGCTTCTGGGGATTCTACAAATGTCTTCTAAATCCTAACAGTTAAAAAAAGAAAAGAATGTTGCTGTATATCAGTGGTTTGCATTTTGTTTCAGGGACCCCCTCCCTCAAAAATAGCAGATCTACAAGCTCAGTGCCACGCTATGAGCTTGTATATCTGCTATTTTTGAATAGCCACAAAGAAATCTAAAAAGGACACACAGATGCGTTCAGATCCGGTCTTAATGGGTTAACAGTATCATCAATTTGTTTTACAGAATTAGAACAAAAACATATGTCTTTGTGAACAGACAGAAGGGGTGATAGAGGAGGGGGGGTGGGGAGGGGGGGGGGGGGGGGGGTCGAGGTTGAGAACATTCTCTTCTGTCTGGTGTTTTTGCCGGCGTAAGGTTCTTTTGTTCTGGGCATTTTTTCAAATTGAAGAAATCTCACTGCAAAATCACTGGCACAACTCAATACATTTATCTGAACTTGAACTTTGGTGATCTTTCACCAAACTAATAGGCTCTATGCACAGCAGCCATATTGGAAAGAAATTGGGCCTTCTTACTTCCTTCACAGGTGTTACCAATGACACTAATGAAGGCTCTGTTCCATTCTGGTCAGGGTGCTGATATTGTGCATGTTGGCTCACTAGAAACTAGCCTGGGCAGCATTCCATTTTCGGGTACATGATCCGGTCGGGAGCGGAAGTAAAAAAAATAAAAAGTGGCCGGATGGGCAGAACCGGAAAGACGTCTCACCCCAAAATAGGTCCGTGCTAATAAAATCCTTGATGCGGCATTGTTTAGCTTATTTTTTAAATGTAAATGTGCGTGCACTATCCGGAGACTATTTAGCGTCTGTATTATCCCACGGGGAAATTCTATTCCATTTAAATAGGGATTGGGGAACCAAAACAAAGCGGCACCGCAAAACCGGATGGGCAAAATCCGGAAAGAGGATTCTTTTTTCATTTTTTTTTTCAGTAGGCGTGGTCTAGACCGGATCATATGTTGTCTTCTGGAACGCAGACCAGGCTTTCCTCCGAGGGGAAAGACTGGTGATTCGAGGTTACTAGAAACACTCCATTTTGGTTCCCAAATGCCCCCTTATGGTGGGTGTGTAACTCTGAGAGTGTACAAGTTCCATTTGTACACTCAGAGTTATGGGGGTCCTTGAAAATAAGACAACCACTGTGCTACACTAAATGGAACGGAGCCTTAATTAGTATTATTGGTAACACATGTGAAGGAAGTAAGGAAGGGGCCCAATTCATTCCCAATATGGCTGCTGTGCATAGAGCCTATTCCTCAGTAGGTCATTTAACTTGAAGTAAAAGTAGCAATACCGCAAAGTAAAATAAAGGAAAAACTCAACTCTCAAAAGTAAAAGTACAAAAGTATTGGCATTGAAATATACTTGATTAGGCCTACCTAAAAAGAGAAAGAGAGAGAGTGAGAGAGAGAACTTATTGTAATAATTCCTAAGTGCTTATTATGACAGAATGTCCCATTTCACACATTTTGTCAGAAATGTCAGAATAGTTTGAAAACAGCACGTCTATAAGCTTACAATAATTATGTTGCGCTGTGAGCTATTTGATCACTATTTTCAAATCAAAGTATAAAATAGGACTAAAATGGTATGTTTCGTACAAAAAAAATCTCCATGCCTCTGCTTTTAATACCCCCTGTCATTCCTTTTTCACATCGGGGATACAAATAAATTAAACAGCGTTTATGCAGCTGCGAGGTTTCTCCACAAACAGCTCTCTGAAGTGCATCAGTCTGTGCTGCTGGGGCACAGAAGGGAGGGAGGTATTTAACGGTCGCACCTATGACATTTTAATGGAACCGAGGGGGAAGATAATCTGGGACGGAGCATATTGTTGTTCATTACCCAGCCACCTTCAGTGAGCCGTACACACACTCTACACACTGACCCACGCACAGGTGTGAGCTTCTGTGTGTGTGTGTGTGTGTGTGTGCGTGCGTGCGTGCGTGCGTGCGTGCGTGCGTGCGTGCGTGCGTGCGTGCGTGCGTGCGTGCGTGCGTGCGTGCGTGCGTGCGTGCGTGTTCGCGAGCCCTTTGCCCACAGTATGTGTGTGTGTGTGAGAAATAGATGATGGATAGGTGTCAACGACAGGTCTCCCCCTCATTCCACTCTCTCCTTCTGTGTGTGTGTGTGTGTGTGTGTGTGTGTGTGTGTGTGTGTGTGTGTGTGTGTGTGTGTGTGTGTGTGTGTGTGTGTGTGTGTGTGTGTGTGTGCAGGCTAGGTGATAGATGGCTGTGTGAGAGTGCGGGGTCTCGGTGCATTTGTCCAGACCCCATTAAACACCTGTTCACCGGTCTAATGTGAATGGCCTTCTCTCCCTCGCTCTCTCTCTACCTCTCCACCTCTCTCTTTTCATTGCTCCACTGCCCTTCTCTCTCTCTCTCTCTCGGTGTGCCTCAGACTTCCCTCTTCACTGTCTACCCTACCAACCCCTCCCTCTCTCCCTCTCTTATCATAATGTCTCTCATTCAGTGGTGTAAAGTAACTAAGTACATTTACTTAAGTACAATGTTGAGGTATTTGTACTTTACTTGAGTATGTCCAATTTCCAATACTTTTACTTCTACTCCACTGCATCTTAGAGGGAAATATTGTACTTTTACTCCACTACAATTATTTGAAAACTTTAGTTACTAGTTACTTTGTAGATATCAATTATGATATTATAAAACAAACATGAACCACTTTAGCCCTATTTTATACCTAGACTATTTGAAAATAGCAGATCTACAAGCTCACAACGCGTCGCATTGCGACGCGTTGTGAGCTTGTAGATTGGCTATTTTCAAACATTTTAGTACTTTTACTTTTGGTACTTTAAGCACATTTTGATGCCAATACTTTTGTACTTTTACTCAAGCTAATTTTGAACACCAGCCTTTTACTTGTAACAGAGTACTTCTACATTGCAGTATTGATACTTTTACTTAAATAAAACATTTGAGTACTTTTACCACCACTGCACATAAGGCCTCAAGCTGTCTTGTTGTGTTCACACCAAGGGCCCAGCATCCACCTTTGAAATTGAGTCTATATAGGAAGTGACAGTTCATATGAATGGCCTGTAGTTTTGCTGTTTTACCACTGATCGTGTCAGAAGAAATAACTCTCAATGCAAGTGGGTGGGTTTTGGCAGAACTTTAGACTTGATTTTATTACCTTAATAAACATTGTCATAAATACTATATGCTTCCAGTCAGTAGTTTAAAGTCTTCTTTCAATCACCATGATGTGCGTTTTGGTAAATTATGGTCCCATCTTTTTTTAAATTGATGATAAAGTAGGGTATGCTCTAGGAGGGGCGGGATGATTTGATTGACAAGCTACACAACCAATAGCACTCATTCCCCGCCCCCGCTCTTGATTGACAAGCTACCCAACCAACAGCATTCATTTTCGGATGCGCAGGATATGACGCGATATGACTTATGTGAGCCAACATGCACATACAGTATCAGCACCCTGACTCTGTCTGGCCCAATTTATTTCCAATATAAATGATTACTATTAGTACTCTCTCTCTCTCTCTCTCTCTCTCTCTCTCCCTCTCCCTCTCCCTCTCTCTCTCTCTCTCTCTCTCTCTCTCTCTCTCTCTCTCTCTCTCGACACGTTAGCACTGTCAGAGGGAAAACATTACTCACATTAATTGGAACTTTACTGCATTCTTTTCTTTGTGTTTGTTTGTGTGGGTTTCAAGGCAGTCGACAAACTTTCAAAACCCCAACATTCGTTTTTTTAAAACAAATGCTGTGATGCTGATCTGGTCCAGTTGGCCCCAAATTAAAGATGAAAGTACACTGCGTTCTATCGTACATACCGGCTGGCTGACCGGAGTTCCCTCAGGGCTTCTAGAGTAGTGTCTTTTCTGTTTTCGTTGTAACTGAAACATATTCACTGAAATATATATACCAGCTCTTAGCTTGTACATCTGCTATTTTCTGTGAAAGTTTTCCCCAGAATACGAATACAGGGGTTTAAGAGGTTAACCACTTAATCCCTATTATACTTTGTCATACAACACAGTATTGGCCTCCAGCCAGATTTACTTGAGTAAAAGTACAAAAGTATTGGTATCAAAATGTACTTAAAGAGGTGGTGCCATGGTTTTGCACTTTTTCTGTTTTTCATGTGTCTATGAGGTTGATAGAACTTCATTAAGGCCCCCGCTGGTGGTTTTATGGTGTTTCATGTCTTCTCTGACTATTTGGAGTTTTTTCCTGGAGGCTGAAATCTTGAGGGCCAATAGAGAAACAGCCCTTTAGTGACATCACAGAGCCCCCAAAAAACATACCCTCCCCCTCATTATCATAACACAACAGGTGTGGGCATGAGGAGGAGGAGGGACTAGGACAGGTGGGTGGTGCTAAGGTGGTGGAGGAGGTGCTAAGGTGAGAACCAGGCATACTTAATGAACTGGAGGCGTGTCCACATAAACATTTTTTTTTTAACTATTTCTGTACACTTTTTTTATACCTTATGATCAGGTTTTAGGGTTGAAAAATATCATGGCACTCCATCTTTAAAGTACCAAAGTAAACGTTCTCATTGTGCAGAATGTCCCATTTCACAAGTTCATAATGCATACAAATCATTTGAAAATAGCAGATCTACAAACGTGACACATTGTGAGCTTGTAGATCTGCTATTTTCAAATAGCAGAAATATGTATATAGGGCTGAAGTGGTTAATGTATGTTTTGTAATAATAATCTAAATCTGCAAAGTAACTAAAGTTTACAAATAATTGTAGTGGAGTAAAAGTACAATATTTGCCTCTGAGATGTAGTGGAGTGGAAGTAAAAGTACTGATAATGGGAAATACTCCAGTAAAGTAAAAAATTCTCAAAAGTATACTTAAGTACAGTACTAGAGTAAATGTACTTTCCAACACTAGCTGGACGTCATATTCAAAATCCACCTCACTCCCCAGAACTTCGCACACGTTTGTGGCTAATTGACGGAGACAAGGTCCCGGCGCCTCGCGGACGCTTCAATGCCACGACTCTGCCACGGCGCCGCTGACGGACAGCTGTGACTTGACCTCGGTAAGCCTGTTGTCCCGGCTAATTCGCTATAAGCACGTCGCTAATGGCCTCAGCATCAACAACTGTCAAGGCTGTCAACCGTAATGACTTTGGCTGGGCGGAGTGGTGCGGCGTTAGCAGCTATGCTAAGTAGGGTGCGAGCGGGGAGCCTTTGGGATTTTATTAATTCCGATTCCTTAACAGTTTCCTTTAATAATTCCTGTATAAAAACCTCATACAGTAGTGCATACATATTCTTGTAGTGGCTCTCAAATGGAGGTCCAGGGACCCTCTGGGTTATGTGAGGGGCTTTCAAATGGACTCTTACAGGTCTGTAACTATGAGAGAGTACAAATGGAACCATTTCCATTTGTACACTCTAAGAGTTACGATGGTCCTTGACATTAAAAAAGTTTGATAACCTGTACTGGTATTGTAATTGTATAGCAGTCCCTCATCATACCAACTCTGATATTGTGAAAATAACAGTGGTGGAAAAAGTACTCACATTTTTGTACTTAAGTAAAAGTATAAATACTGCAATGTAGAAATAATCTGTTACAATTAAAAGTCCGGAATAAAAAAATTACTTGAGTAAAAGTACCAAAATATTGGTATCAAAATATATTTAACATACAGAAGTAAAAGTACTCATTATGCAGAATGTCCTATTTCACAAGTGTTTTCAAATGTACACAATGTATACAAATCGTTTGAAAATAGCAGATCTACAAGCTCACAGAGCTTGTAGATCTGCTATTTTCAAATGGCCGAAATGTATATAGGGCTGAAGTGGTAAATGTATGTTTTGTAATACTAATTAAAATCTACAAAGTAACTGGTAACAATAGTTCTTAAATATGGAAATATGGAAATACTCCAGTTAACTACAAGTCCCCCCAAATTGTAATTAAGTACACTATTTAAGTAAATGTACTTAGTTAAGTTACGCCATTGTGAAAATAACGGTTGAGGGAACGGTTCCTAATGTGATGGAAACCGATTCCGGTTCCTCAATGTTCAATCCTAATCCTAAAGAGCATATACAAGCCTCTCTATGGCTATATCATAAAGAGAAAATATGTGGCGCATAATGTGAGATATATAAGTCCGTTAGCATACGGTTAATGCCCTTAACATCAACGGCAGTGTCACTGGATGTCAATGTAATTAAATGAACATGAAGTGAAACCACTTAGTGCCACGCTAACGACAGCACTCTGAATTCATGGCATGTCATTTAGTAGGCTATGCACCACGGTTTGTGCAAGGCCTCATGCTCTGTCCATATTTCTGCTCTGAGTGAGTGAGTGTTTCTCTCTCTCTCTCTCCCTCTTTCTCTCTCTCTCCATCCCTTCCTTCTCTCCCGCCATTTCTGTCCATTTCAATTACGTGCCATGATGGATTTCGCTGTGTTGTTTCGCCATTATGAAGTGATTACAGTGGTGGCTGCAGTTCTCTCTCTGTCTCTCTCTCCCTCCCTCTCCCTCTCCCTCTCTCTCTCTCTCTCTCTCTCTCTCTCATACACACACTCACAGAGCTATGGCTCCTAATGAAGTGTCAGCAGTCCTGCGGGAAGCAACAATAGAACCCAGGCAAATAAAAGAAAACCTTTCCACACACGCTCACACTCACACACACACACACACACACACACACACACACACACACACACACACACACACCCTCGCGCGCACACGCACACACGTCAAAAGCCTCTCTTCTCCCAGCTAATAACATGTCACTACTGCTGACACCGCACTATCTATTCAACAATCGCGTGCGTGCGTGCGTGCCTGCGTGCGTGCCTGCGTGCGTGCCTGCGTGCGTGCGTGCGTGCGTGTGTGCGTGCGTGCATTTATCTATGTCTGTCTGCCTGTCTGTCTGTCTGTCTATATGTTCGTATGCCCTTGTGCGTGGGCTTAGGAGAGCATCCAGTGAGTCAGGTCAGAACAAGTCATTCTCATGCACACGCAACAGCAAACACGATGAGCCGTCTTTTTTTTCTTCTCCTATAAGCATCTACTTCAATTGAACCTCAAAGGACTTAACCAGGCATGCATTTTAAAACCTTGAAGTGACTTTTGACTTCCGGATTAGCAGCGTCCTCTCAGTGACACGAGAGAGGGCCATTTCTACTTGGTCTTGTCACATCAAAGAGCTCGATTGAATTACCTTGGAAAAAAAGCACCTGAATCAATTCCACCGGATTATTCTGATGTATTTTTTTCAATGTGTCATTTTTATTGAACAATTACACAGTGACAGGAAAGGTGGAAAGGGGAATGGATGGGGTGTGCGGTGCGAGCAAAAAAAAAACATGCACGAAGCGAGCCGTGACATTGGCGAGTACATGCTTTGTGGTTTAATCCCTCTGAGCCACGAGGCCTTGGGGTGGGGGGTGAGACACAGCAATCCCCCCTCTCCACTTTGAACCTCATTCTTAAGGGTGATTCAGTGTGTGTGGAGTGCGTGCCCAGGTCTCGCGTTGCCGACTCACATCTGAGGCATTTAGCCCTGAGTGAGGCTTAATTTGTGGGATCGCCGACATTACAAGGAAACCAATTGTAAGGAATGTGCAGTTCAAAGGCGAAAACTCCAAACAAGAAGACATGAAAAGTCATATTACGTGATTTAAGGCTTGTGGAATATACATATACTGTACATGTTTTATTCCTCTTTTTCCCCCAGGGGTCTATACTGGGCTCTGTCCTTTTTCTCCCCTCTACCCATGAATGCATCAACATGAATTCAGCACCATGGCCAGAGTCACAGCTAGTATCAGTGAACCAACATGAATTCAGCACCATGGACAGAGTCACAGCTAGTATCAGTGAACCAACATGAATTCAGCACCATGGACAGAGACACAGCTAGTATCAGTGAACCAACATGAATTCAGCACCATGGACAGAGTCACAGCTAGTCTCAATGCTACAACATGAATTCAGCACCATGGACAGACTCACAGCTAGTCTCAATGCTACAACATGAATTCAGCACCATGGACAGAGTCACAGCTAGCCTCAATGCTACAACATGAATTCAGAACCATGGACAGAGTCACAGCTAGTCTCAGTCCTACAACATGAATTCAGCACCATGGACAGAGTCACAGCTAGTCTCAGTGCAACAACATGAATTCAGCACCATGGACAGAGTCACAGCTAGTCTCAGTGCTACAACATGAATTCAGCACCATGGACAGAGTCACAGCTAATCTCAATGTGTTCTCACGAGCCAGACTGTTGCTTCTCACAATTTTCAAATGTCATACAGGCAGGGACGTGCACAGATAGACTCTAGGTGGTGCTAGAGCACCTGCCCTTTGCCCTCTTGACCAGAAGTGCCCTTTTGAAATAAGAAAAAAAAGCTTTTTTTTTCCAGTTTACAGCAGGGGTCTTCAACAGGGGGTCCGGGACCCCTAGGGGGTCCTCAGAGTTACTACAGGGGGTCCGCCAAATCTTTATGTGATATGATTTTTCTTTTTACCATAACCACTCGAAACCTAGCATCCCTTTTCTGAGGCGTTGTGGGCTTGTAGATCGGCTATTTTTGGCAAAGAGGTATAGGTGTAGAGGGGAAAAAAAGCACACCAAGTAAACAAAAAAAAGTATAATTTACTTGAGCACCTGCCCCTCAAAATGTCTGTGCACACCAATGCATACAGGAAAAACTCTGAGAATGATCCAGGAGTCGACCCCCCCAAAAAATCTATGTGTGTAAAGTCAAGGGCATATTATAGATTTTTTTTTTGTTGCAAGGGCACAAACAAGTTCATAAGTAAATCACTACTGTCGGGCAGAAAGCTTGTATCTCCATATTTCCATATTTCTTTAGTTTTTAGTTTTATCGTAAATGCCCTACTATGTGGTGTCAAACGAAACTACTGAAAAAAGCCACTCTACAAAGTCACATTGTGAGCTTTTAGATCGTATATTTTCACTATTTGAAATGTTATTTTTTTATGATAATTTAAAAAAAGAAAGGTTTTGGACATACAAGGTTTCCACCCAGCTAAATATTGCTCGACTATCGGTCTTAGTGCTTGTACCAACTGTGGCGTTTGTAAAAACTCGTCCATCATCGACATCGGACCAGAATTTCCTTATCTGCTGAATCCTGGCCCCCAAATCAATGTCATCATTACCTAGATAAACACGCAAATCTCTCTCTCTCTCTCTCTCTCTCTCTCTCTCTCTCTCTCTCTCTCTCTCTCTCTCTCTCTCTCTCTCTCTCTCTCTCTCTCTCTCTCTCTCTCTCTCTCTCTCTCTCTCTCTCTCTCTCTCTCTCTCTCTCTCTCTCTCTCTCTGTATTAAAATGTTTCAAAAATATTCAGAATGTTTTCATATTCTTTTCAAGTAAAGTGATGCTATATAAACCATTTTGCTGGGGACCCCGTGGAAACCCTTCAAGGGCTCCTGGGGGTCCCCGTACCCCACTTTGAGAACCACTGATCTCATCCATCCAGCTATCCATCCATCCATAACCCAACTTCACCTCTCTCTCTCTCTCTCCTCCCCTCCCTCGTTCTCACCCTGCCCGTGTTCTCGTAATGACTACATAATCATCATAAACATATGCAAACACAGCCAGCTGAATATGTACCCAGGCTGAGTGCATATACAGCACAGCTGGTGCCTTGTCAAATATTTGAAGAGGAAGATAAAATGTAAATATACAGATGCTTTAAGCCTGTCGTTTGTCTTCCTCCTTCCTGTTTGCACTGTGTCTTATATCTTGGTTATAGAGTGGGTTGCACCCTGATGCAGCTGTAACCCACTCTAGCCAAGATACAAGATACAAGACGCAGAGCACACAGGAAGGATGCAGGTGTAACCTGCATCCTTCCTGTGCAGCTCTGTGTCTTGTATCTTAGTCTCGCCTAGCCACAAAACTATTCCACAATCTCTGAATTCTATATATAGAGTCTGGAACTACACCTAAATCCGAGGCAGGAAGCTGGCATCTGTTTGTAATTTCCGTTAACCGTATATATATTTTAAAATATCTTCATATTAAGGGGCACGGTGGCGTAGTCGGTATAGCGATGTCGCCTCAAAGCTATAGAAGGTCCTGGTGTTCGATTCCCGCCTGATGGAGGGGAAAGGAACTGGTTGGAATAACGTGTTCCTTCCCCGCGCTACGTCCTACTGGGGAAACTCCCCGGTAGTCAGGTGATAAGAAGCGGCTTGCTAGCTCCTCATGCATTGAAGAAGGCATGAGCTCAGTTCTGGGCTCTACAGGCTGGCACAGGGAGAGTAGCGCCCAGGATTACATAGGTAATTGGCACTGGGTGAAAACATGGGTTACACAATCGTGGGATTAAAACAAATATCTTTAGATTGTATTTGTTTATTTACATTTCTGCTAAGAAATGGATATTTTGATTTATTTGAGGATACATTTGCGCGACTGTAAAGACGAAACAGAAGTGGGGAGGGGGCTTCACATCCACTTTATCACTTGATCATCAAAAGAGCTTCCGTTGCTCCAGACTGTATGACCGGAAGCATTTTGAAAATTGTGGGAGGCAACAATCTGGTAAATGGTGCATTTATATAGCACTTTTATCCAAAGCGCTTTACATTGATTGTGCCATTAACCCATTCACACACACATTCATACACCGATGGCGGAGGAAACCATGCAAGGCACCAACCCGCTCATCGGGAGCAATTAGGGGTTCAGCGTCTTGCTCAAGGACACTTCAACACTAACTCTAGGGGAGCGCCCCAGCCCGGGATCAAACTGGGAACCTTAAAGTTTTCCAGTTCACTCTACCCGGCCATTCTTCCCCTGAGCCACTGCCGCCCCACGTCTGGTCACGCGAGACTATGTATCTTGTATCTTGGTGAGAGTGGGTTACACTTGCATCCACGCCAGAACTAGGGCGTATACTATCGATTATCTACATAGCAATTATTCTATCATTTATGGTTTTGATTCATCTAATAATCGAGAATGCGTTTTAGTTTTTTTTATCATGTCTCTGCGTGTCTCTGTGTGGTTACTGTTACGCATGGAGGTACCTCACTTGCTTGAGGACAGACATATGTTTGAAACAACATGGGAACGCAGAAACATACGCAAGTATGTGTGTGTGTGTGTGTGCGTGCGTGCGTGCGTGCGTGCGTGCGTGCGTGCGTGCGTGCGTGCGTGCGTGCGTGCGTGCGTGCGTGCGCACACACACACACACACACACACACACACACACACACACACCCACACACACACACACACACACACACACACACACACACACACACACACACACACACACACACACACACACACACACACATGCTAAAACACACAGCTCCCAACACTTAAAAACACACTCATGCGTAACACACACACACACACACCCTAAACTACACATGCCGCGACACGCTGAGAGCTTTCTTTATCTGCTATTTTAAGCACATATATTTACATTAGTATAGAGCCCTGAGGGCGGGGTTAGGCTTCTGGGGTTTAAATGTTTAAAAAGAGAGGTAAAATAATTAGAGCATAAAGAGGGAGCAGGAGAGACACATGAAGTGCATAATGTATAGAGCTAACCAGGCAGAACATAAACATAACACTTAAACCTTACAATTGTACTCACCGATATCTGTTTCTCAAAAACAACTGTACTTATGGGAACATTTAGCCTTCACATGTAGTCTAACGCACGCACGCACGCACGCACACGCACACGCACACACACACACACACACACACACACACACACACACACACACACGTATTACTATTTTCTTTCTAACCCTAAAGCTAAAAATAGCGGATCTACAAGCTCACACCATGTCGCAGCTCAGATTTTGAGCTAACCCCTAAACCTAACTTCTACAATAGCCTTTTTTAAACCAGGAAAATGGTCATGCTCACAATGTATATTTCTCAAATTCTACCGTGTACTAGTGGGGGGGGGGGCCTAACCCTAGTAATACAAGTGTGCGCACACAAACACACTTTTTGCTTCTTTTGATGCTTTTGTGTGGCGCTGTAGTATGATCAAGTAGGGCGTTAATTTACAAGCAAACACACAAAAAGTTTAAATATTGAGATAAGAGGTCTCTGCCCGACAGAAACAATATACAGTATCGTGACACGGACACACAACCATTTGTACACAATGCACACATGGCTCTGCCAAAATGTTGTAACATTCCTCATTCCTCAACACAGCGAGAAAACAAAATGCCAGAATTCATGAAGGGGAGGACGAACGGCACCCTGTCATTGGCCCGCTCAGGTCCCAGACCCCCCCCCCCCCATCCCCCAGGCAGGAAGCAGGAAGTAGGGCGAGCTCGTAAGAAGAACAGATGATCTCACATTTTTTGCTTTCATTTCAGTTTCACCTTTTCAAGCTTTCCACGTTGTATCATTTATTTTAATTCTATTTTCTAATTGACACAAAACTCGAGTAATTATTCTGCATCTTAAGAGTAATTACTTCTCCTCGGGGGGTCTTGAATACAACGAGCTAATGAGGACGTTAAATGTTAAAGAGTGGGACTCGGCTGGACGGCAATGCAAAGTATACCATCTGACTCATAGGGCCTGGACGACCCACGTGCATGTGCACGTGCACGTGGGTCATCTGCATCCGGTGACAAGGTTGTGTCCTTTTTGAGACGATGGACTGTGACATTGTTTGGACGCAGCAATCAGTCAGCAGAAATCATGGAATATTTTCTGTGATCGGCGTCCTCCCGGCGATCGCCTCATTACATGCACGGGGGTCTCGTAGTATAGGGGGAAAAAAAAGATCCGGTCGTGGTAATCCGTTGCATAGCTGGGGCCAGTTGATTGTGGCTTGTTTTTGCCAAAAAACAACAGGAACGGAGATAAAGCCATTTCCCCACAACGAATAGACAGGGAGTAAACAGGCGTTTTCTTTTTTTAATGACGTCAATTCCGGGTACAGCATGTCGTCATCTGGCAGTGAAAGGATCATTCATAGAGTAGCGAACAGCGCCATCTGGTGGAATACCACTGTAAACACAAAACTCGTCAGACTCGTCAGTGGCAGGCTGCGCCTTGGCAGAATCTGACGAGTTCCCTCGTCAGTGCAGGCAGGCTAAGAGTTAAAGATATAATCACGATAATCAAAATATGCTTAAAACTTAAAATGACACTTTTGTTAGCCATTTGAACCCCCAGCATCCTTGTTTTGGGGGGAACGTACGCCAAAAATAGCCGATCTACACACAACTCACAACGTGTTGCAAAGCATTGTGAGCTTGTAGATCTGCAATTTTTGGGGGCGAATCGATTCACGTTGTGTAGTTCACGTTGTGTAGAGTGAAATAAGAGCGTACTGAATTTTCCTAGTGTGACGGAGGACAATTTCACAATAGATTAAAATCTCCACGATATGATTATTGTGAGCTTTTGTTTGAACTGGATAAAGGATAACAACGATTATCATCCCATCCCAGTGTATTACTCTCCAGAAGGCATTTCAGGCATCGTCCTTCAAACCCACAGCCTGCCAGAGCTTTGCTTTCCTTCGGTTCCAAACAGTGTTTAAATGGACCGCAGGGTTTCTCCCATTTCAAACAGCCACGCTTTCCTTAGTGATTCGTTAGTGAATGGTTCCTTTAATTAGCTCATCTAACCTTCAATGCATATTGTGCGCTCAGCGTGATTACACACCGCCTGTCCTTTTGGCAACGCTGGAGAGAGAGAGAGAGAGAGAGAGAGAGAGAGAGAGAGAGAGACAGAGGTATGCATCCAGGGAAAGGAAGTCACCAATTTACAGTAATGAATAGTTGGCTGGCTGGTAGACACACAGAGATTAATACACACACACACACACACACACACACACACACACACACACACACACACACACACACACACACACACACACACACACACACACACACACACACACACACACACACACACACTTATATATTGGCCGTGGATCTCTCATTACATACAATCTTTAATTATATTTGAAATGAGGATAGGGAGCGAGAGAGGAGAGGAGAGGAGAGGAGAGGAGAGGACAGGACAGGACAGGACAGGACAGGACAGGACAGGACAGGACAGGACAGGACAGGACAGGACAGGACAGGACAGGACAGGACAGGACAGGACAGGAGAGGAGGTCCTTTGTGTGGTCCTTGAACAAACACCTCTCTCCTCATGCACCCCGGCTACCTTCCTCACTCGAGGCCTAGAATCGAACCCGGAACCTTAGGTTGCCCAGGCAGATCTCCCATAGCAGATCTACAAGCTCACAGCGTGTCGCATCATCGCAACGTGCTGTGAGCTTGTAGATCAGCTATTTTCTCTCTCTCTCCTCCTCACTCACCCCTGACTGCTCCTCTAGGCATGTATCTCTCTGTCTCTCTCCTAATTAACTGCTTTAACGCCTGTGAAATGTCTGTTTAATGAGGCACTACTTAAGAGTTATAAAAAATAAAACAACACAAAAAACTGCCTGTGAATTTAAACAACTGTGTTGTGTACGCAATGTAACAAACTCACCAAACGTTTAAACAATCTCTCTCCATATTGATCTGTTCCCCGGTCTCTCTGTACTTTATCTCTTTCCATCTCTTATTCTCTCCATTTCTCTCTCTCCTCCTCTCTTTGTATAAACGGCAGAAGGGGGAGAAAATCCATTTAACAGTCGCTTGAATATTCCTTTGGCACCGGACGACAAAGATAAATTGCACGTTCAGAGTCGCTGTAATTTCAATTAAACCTCCCTCTCTCTCTCTCTCTCTCTCTCTGAGAGAGAGAGAGAGACCAAGTGAATGCAAAACCCCTATCTGTTCGAAAGAGCTTTATCCTGAGCTGCCCTTTGCCGACCTGTATATATAACAAGTATATATAACAGTAAATGGTGGTTTTGTAAGACAATTGTGTTCAAGTTGCAATGTGACATAGAGGTTCACACAATGCTGTATCACCACCAATCGTACATACTTTTTTTCCTTCTCTTTTGCCAATATAAACATTTGTCTTCTCATGCCAATAAGGCTCCATTGAATTGAGAGTGGGGAAGAGAGAGAGAGAGAGAGAGAGAGAGAGAGAGAGAGAGAGAGAGAGAGAGAGAGAGAGAGAGAGAGAGAGAGACAGAGACAGAGACAGAGACAGAGACAGAGAGAGAGAGAGAGAGACAGAGACAGAGACAGAGACAGAGAGAGAAAGATAAATAGAAAGGAGACATTGTAAGAAACTCTTATGTTTCGACAATCGCCCGGAATGAAGTATATTTGCAGAAATGGAACAGAATCATTCACAGAGGCATTTCACTGTGTTTCTGTTCTTTCGCATTCTGTTTTTTGCCAGAGTTCTGTGCAGCCTGAAATAACCAAAAACGCACAGAGGGAGCCATTATTTCCACCATATCATTTACAATCAAATGCTTACAAATCTTGCTTACACAGACAGGCCTATAGGAAGATCATAGCATGAAACTGTTCCGTAGACAGGAAAATCTCCTCAACATGTGTAGCTTTGTAAGCGGACGTTCTTACAAGGAAGATCTCTTCTCTCACACTTTCATCTTCGCACTTTACTTTATCGATGGGAATTCTCCACAAAGAAATCCTTTCATTCACATCTTGACGCATGAGCACTATACACTGGCCAATCGGAATCTTCCAAACTGCAGTCAGCCAATTGGGGCTCTGTATTTAATGATCACTGCCTCTGATCCTGTCTTTGTCTCTTCAGCAAGAGACGAGCACCTCCACCTCCATGCCCAACTCCACCTAATTAAAATCTCAATTGTCCTTGGCTTGGGTTGAGAATGGAAGGAGGTTCATCTGCACTGCCACCAGCGTCTGGGTTCTCTCCCTATATTAACAACCCAGCATCCGTTTTGTGCGGAAAGCTTTCACTGATGTAAAACCGGGTCAAATAGGATCCTGGCCAGACTGAGTAGGGAAGTGAGAAAAAGACGGATGTAGCGAATCAGGCTGGATTCCAGGCTACTAATACAGAGCCCTGAGTGATCCCTGAGTGGTTAAAAGCTCCTACTATTCATTGTATATGTTAAACGTTAACAGAGTCTAATCGCCAACATTGTTTTATCTTTATTAAATAACATGTTTTCGTTTGCATCAACCTGAACTCTGCTTTATTGAAATACAGCAATCACTTTGATTGGTTTCCTCTAAGGAAATAAACTGCTTTCCTTATCTGTTATGAGTTTAAACACAAGGGAACCTTTATGTCAAGTTCCATGGCTGTAGCCTACATGAGCCGACGATGACTGTCCGTCCTTCTCTCTCTCTATCCCGACCCTCAGTTTGGGAACCATTGTAGGGTGACCACCTTCAAACAGGCCCATTGAGGGACAGATGAATCCGTTTCGCGGGACACATGCACGTGCAAGCAGCGCGCGTGCATGAGGACCGAATTTCTTTCCGCGTTTTTTTCACGACCACATTTTTTCCGCAGTTCTGGGCGGACTGGGTTCGTTTTTTTTCCAGTTTTTGGTTTCTTTATTTCGGTTTTAGGGTTAGGTTAGGGTTATGTTATTTCATTCTTATTTTTGCCTGATTTTACCGATTTATTATCAAAAAATATATATATTTTTTCGGCTATTTTTAGCCGAAAAAGAAAAATATATAAAAAATATATATATATTCTTTTTCCCATATATTTGATTTTCGTGACATTGCTCTGCTTGTGTGGGACAGAGGGTCCAATTTCGGGACTGTCCCGTGAATTTCGGGACGGGTGGTCACCCTAAACCACTGTTTTAGAGGACAGGGACCCTGTCACATGCAGGGTCATCTCTGGTTCTCTACACAGTGACCTCACACAGAGTCAGAGCATTTTCTTTCACGTTGAAAGGCAGTGGGATTGTAACAGTAAAGACACACAGAGGTAATTAAAGGCAGGGGGATTGTAACAGTAAAGACACACAGAGGTAGTTAAAGGCAGTGGGATTGTAACAGTAAAGACACACAGAGAGGTAATGTGAAGCATGTTGTCTTACCTTTAGTGAAACAGTGAAGAGGAGCAGAGGAGTCAAGTTCATGGAGGTAAACACCAGGAGTCAATTCAGGACACCAAGGGAGAAAAAGAGGAAAGAAGATAAAACACTGTGAGATTAGATCATTGTACAGCTCTTGTATCATTCAACACTATATAGTCACATTTTACTACTCTTCAGACGGACTAAGAGACCATAGACTCGTGAAAGCAGACTTACACAACACACCCAATGGTGTAATGCGATTGAATGACCATGATAGACATGGGGTCTTCAACCTTTTCAGGCCAAGGACCCCCTAGCTGAGAGAGATATGAAGCAGGGACCACCTCTCTATTGTATTACATTTTAGTTTCAGATTAAACTTTTTTTGTTTACTTGGTCTGCTCTTTTTTTTTCCCTCTACACCTATACCTCTTTGCCAAAAATAGCAGATCTATAAGCTCACAACGCCTCGCGCTGCGAGGCGTTGTGAGCTTATAGATCTGCTATTTGTTGGATAAAGTTCTCCTCAGAAAAGGGATGCTATAGGGTTCAAAGTGGTTAAGGTAAAAAAAAAAATCATATCACACAAAGATTTGGCGGACCCCCTGTAGTAGCTCTGAGGACCCCCTAGGGGTCCCGGACCCCTTGTTGAAGACCCCTGTGATAGACGGTAAATGATCTAACATCATCATCGTCTTCATCACATCCATCACCACAACTTCTTAACCCATTAAGACCTGAAGCCGATTCTACAAATGTCTTCTAAATCCCAACAGTTTTCAAAAAAAACCCATGTTTCTATATCAGTGGTTCTCAAACTTTTTCATTATTGTCAAGGACCCCCAAAATGATAAGTATTTAGCCGTGGGCGGACCCCCCATCTCAAAAAGTTTTGTTCCAGTGACCCCCCAGAAGCAAAGGTTTGAGTTGCAGTATTGACACTCTTACTTAAGTAAAACAATTGAGTACTTTTTCCACCACTGCTAACAGATGAGACACTGTGTCCTCGGTCACATGAAGTCATGACAGGGCAGCGGAATGGCACAACGTAGCCAAACTCCATGTATCTACCTTATTCTTGGCCCTTCTTCTCGCGGCGCCATTGCACTGTTCTGCTGCTTCATTCAATATCTGTCCACTTCCTCCCTAGTAGGCAAACAGTGTGTTGCCAGATTTTGCAAGAGAAACAAGCGGCCAGGTCTATGAAAATAAGCCCCCAAAAAAGCGACTGGCTAAGTTTTAGCTATTTGAGAATATCAGATCTACAAGCTAACAATGCGTCACATCACAAAATGTTGTGAGCTTGTAGAACTGCTGTCTTAAAAAAAATAGTGGGGGAAAAAGTGAGATTTTTTGAATATTTTTTAAACATTTTAACTTCTATTCTTGTATGGGGGTCCCTGACACAACATATTTTCAGATGGGGGTCCGCAGACAAATACATAATAATCTGGGGGTCCTTGACATGAAAAAAATGTGGGAACCACTGGTTTAAAAGACATTATAGGAAGCAAGCCAAAATAAGCCACTACACTTAAGAATCAAGCCCAAAGTCGCTTATTATAAGCAGACATGGCAACACTGGTAAATAGGAAACCCCTACTCCCTACCTACTTCATGGGCGTGGCCAGGAATAAGGTGGATAGACCTGGCTTCTCTCACCTCTAAGATGTACAAATGATTTATGTATAGGGCTCATGTTGTAGATATGAAAAGGAATAAAATCTGCACACCAATGAAGTATACTCCCGCAAAAGTTTATTTGGTAGAGTTTCAAGCCTCAGGGCTCTTCCTCAGACCATAGAAGAGCCCTGAGGTTGAGCCTTTGATTCCAGTAGCACTCAGCCTAGTAGGTCCGGGATGAGCCTGTCTTTTGTCTTTTTGTATCATCTTAAGATAACATTTACAATTTAGGCATTTAACAGACGCTCTTAATCCAGAGCAAAGTTAATAATCTGTACATTGAAACTATACCAACTATAGGATGCCAGGTCAACACATTAACCTGGCATCTGTCTAACACAGCGCTACTCAACCCGCAGCCCGCGGGCCGCATGCGGCCCCAACGCAGCGTATCTGCGGCCCCTCATGGTCAAACCAATTTTTTTTTCACAGGATAAAAATATACATTTCCGTTCAAATATATAGGTTGCTTCATTTTTTTCAAAAACAAACAGACATACATACAGGTGCGTCAATTGTTACAGGTATAATGCATGCATTTCGGGTGTTTTTGGGGGGTTTGACCCCCAATTGTTTTCGGCCGCGCGGTTCGCAACGGTTGGCAACTGATGCCACTGGACATACACACAAAATAAAGGTACAGTGAAAAGAATATGATGTCAAAATGTACATTTTCTTATAACAATAACAATGTGTAGTGTTACAAAATAGGAAAAAAAACAAAATAGGACGGACATTTTTAGCTTGCGGCCCCTTGGACTTTTGGTATTTTGCTGAGTGGCGCCTGGGCCATCTTAAGTTGAGTAGCCCTGGTCTAACATCTAGCATAAGTCTACACCACGGTCGTCAAGGCTATAGGGCAAGTGCTACGGGCTGAGGTATTGTCTGAAGAGGTGATGTCTTCAGATTACGGCGGAAGATTGGGAGTGAGTCAGCAGTTCTAACTGCAATGGGGAGTTTGTTCCACAGTTTGGGAGCCAGAAGGGAGAAGAGGGTGTTTGTCCCGGATGTTTTAAGGAAGGTATTCACTATGGGAAGTGGCAGCAGCTGCTCTTCACAATTCACATGGGTCTGCAGGCTTTGAGATACTCAGAGGATCAGTGCCCATGGTACCTGTCAAACTACTTCTCTAGAGTGAGTGATGCCCATGGGCATGATGACACCAGAGGGAGCTCATCTGACCTCCATCCCCCTGCAACATTCGGCTCAAACATGGTGAAAAATGCATTCTGAATGATGCTGCCAGCAAAACGTGGAATGCCTTAACCCATTGAGCATCTGTGTCATTTTTAGATTTCTTTGGCTATCCAAAAATTAGCAGATCTACAAGCTCATAGCGCTTGTAGATCTGCTATTTATTTTTTTAAGTCGTGAACATTTGTGCAAATCTTTGAATGTATATATTTTTTAAGCAAACATTTAGTAACTCAAATTTTTGCTTCTGGTGGATTCTTCAAATGTTTATAACCTGCTAGAGTCAACCAGAGTTCAGCTCTAGCGGCGTGTTTTGATATCTGTGTATATGCATGTGTGTGTGCGTGTGCGTGTGCGTGTGCGTGCGTGCGTGCGTGCGTGCGTGCGTGCGTGCGTGCGTGCGTCTACAGGATCTGCATGACCCCCCGTGAACCCCCTGTGTCTGGTCTAGCACGGTGGGACTGAAACAATGCTGCTCGTCAAAAACAACAGAGAGAGAAAGACAGAGAGGGAGAGAGACAGAGAGACAGAGAGGGAGAGAGAGATTATATAATATAAGTTAAAGTTATATTAGTCAGCCAGCCTGCAGATAGATTCATTCCAGGGAGGAGGGCAATGTGGGATGGATTCTTGGAGAGCCTATATGCCACAATATACAGTATATTGTGGCATATAGGACGGACAGACGGACAGCGAGCCATGCAGCCAGACAGCCAGCCAGCCAGCCAGCCAGCCAGCCAGCCAGCCAGCCAGACAGACAGACAGACAGACAGACAGACAGCCAGCCAGCCAGCCAGCCAGCCAGCCAGCCAGACAGACAGACAGACAGACAGACAGACAGACATGAATTAAAGGACGGACCGATGGACGGGCAGGTAGGCGGTCAGGTTGAACAGACAGACAGACAGACAGACAGACAGACAGACAGACAGACAGACAGACAGACAGACAGACAGACAGATGCACAGATGGGCAGGTAGACCAAACAGCCTGATAGCCAGATGGACAGACAGATAGATGGGGTATGAAGGGGGGGAGACAGACAGATAGCATGAGGTATCAATAATTGGCTACTGCTGTGTGAAAGGGATTTCAACGAGTGTGAGGTTTCCCACAACACACACGCTCTCTCTCTCTCTCTCCCTGTGTCTCTCTCTCTCTCTCTCTCTCTCTCTCTCACTTTTGCACCATCGTTCTGATGACGATGACAGTGTCCTTTTCTCCCCAGATGTCCTTCTCTCCCTCCATCACCCCCCCCCCCCTTACACTCTTCATCTCACCCCCTTTCCCCCAAACCCATCCGGTTACCCAGCATGCCTTGAAGCAAGAACACATGTTGCCCCATCTATTCTCTCTCTCTCTCCCTCTCTCTCTCTCTCAGACAGGACATGTAAGCTGTAATGTAATGCTGTAGTGCAGGGGTCTTCAACAGGGGGTCCGGGACCCCTAGGGGGTCCTCAGAGCTACTACAGGGGTTCCGCCAAATCTTCGTGTGATAGGATTTTTTTTTTTTACATTAACCACTTGAACCCTAGAATTCCTTTTCTGAGGGGAAAATTTGCCAAAAATAGCAGATCTACAAGCTCTCAACGCCTCGCGCTGCGAGGCGCTGAGAGGCGTTGAGAGCTTGTAGATCAGCTATTTTTGGCAAAGAGGTATAGGTGTAGAGGGAAAAAAGGAGCAGACTACGTAAAACAAAAAACTTTAATCTGATACACAATTTATAGAGTAGGGGGTCCCTGCTTCATCTCTCTCTCTCAGCTAGGGGGTCCTTGGCCTGAAAAAGACCCCTGCTGTAGTGTGAATCACAAGCAGCACAGTGTGCCAGTCTCACTTAATGACATGGAGTACTACTCTCTCTCTATCTGTAAGTCTCTTCAATGCTGTCTGTATTCCTTTACACTTATGCAGCAAACAGTTATAATGTTTGAAATGTGATGTATTGTTATTTTCTCAATTTTGGAATATTTCTGGAATTTTTTGGAACATTTGGAGAATTTGTTTAATGTAAACAATAAAGGAAACATGATTGAATATTTCTGAACATTTTAGTGACCTTGCTTACTGTTAATTGCTCAGGATTAAGAGTGTCTGCTAAATGCTTACATTTTAAATTGTACTTTTAGAATCCAGTGGAACTAAACACAGACACTGTGTGTGCTGACAACGGTCGATAATTAAGTTATATGGCGTTTTTTTTTTTTTTTTTTAATGTGCATGTGGCCACATCATTTGTCTATGTCTGATGGTCAATAGCCACAGGCTTTTGTTAAACAAAGAGCTGTGTGCTGCTGCTAAGCTTCTAAAAAAATTATGATAATCTAAAAACAATGCAATCAAGGCCTTGGTTCTTTAATTAAGCAGAAACCGTTAAGGGACAGTAACTTGGCCCATCACTTGCATTTTCCACCCAAATTGCTTTCTGTTATCATCATGGAATATTTCCTGAATTCCATTCATTAATTAAGCAAAAAGACACAGGAGGGAGTGCTTTATCGTGGTTATTGGTATAAGGCCTTGCAAAGTGGTAAAAAACGATTTCATATTTTCTACAATAAAATAGTCCCCGACTGCCTGCACCAACAAGGTGGTTGATATCCCCTAGAGAACAGAAAGGAAGTTCGCAGAAATATTGTTAAAATACTTTATAAACTACCCATTGTAACTGTGAAATTAACAGTAGTGGAAAAAGTACTCACATTTGTTACCTTACAACGTATCAATACTGCAATGTAGAAATACTATGTTACAAGTAAAAGTCCGGAATTCAAAATTTGCTTGAGTAAAAGTACAAAAGTATTGGTTTCAAAATTAACTTAAATGACCAAAAGTAGAAGTATTCATTATGCAGAATGTCCCATTTCACAAGTTTTCAAATCTATAAAAGGTAGACTAATCTTTTGAAAATAGCAAATACAATATAATATAAGCTCACAATGCGTCGCATCACGACGCGTTGATGTACAAAAGTCCTTGCGGCCTTGTTTCCATTGGGGTCCTAGGTATTCAATTCATGAACATATAAAAAGTCCCCCTTTGGCGTCCTGAAATGTGAATTTTCAGGGCTGTTTTAACCCATTAAGACCTGGAACGCATCTGTGTCACTTTAGATTTCTTTGGCTATTTTTGAAAAATCTTGAAAACCTTTTTTTTTTTTTTTTTTAAACAAAAAACATTTTTAAGAATCGCCTCAGGTCTCAAAGGGTTAAAGGAAGCATGTGAACCACATTTTTTAAGGGACGGGGTCAGGGCAATCCACACTTGGGTCGGCAATGAATAGAGGGAGAGAGAGAGTGAGAAAAAAAAAAAGCTTAAGCGTTAAATCTGTGATGTTTAAATGCAGGAACAACCTTGCATTTGGTGTGCGGCACATCTTTGAATGTGTACCCAGAGGGACACTGTAACTGCATGACAACCATAAGAATGAGAAAGAAAGCAACGCGGCCCCTTTTATTTGCTTTCAGAACGACACAACACAACACACTGTTCAGCCAATTCCATCATGTCCCACAGGAACCTTGTCAAATCTTTTACGGTACACACTTTTTCAATCGCTCTTCTGCTGCCGCTTGGTTCCGGAGGAGGAGGCTTTGCAAAATTATTCTCCACAACTCTCTGCCTTTCATTACGAGACGAGGACAAGATTTTGCCCACTTAACCCATTCAAGCCGGGAACGCATCTGGGTCATTTTAAAAAAATGTCTTTGGCTATTCAAAAATAGCAGATCTACAAGCTCACAGCGCGGCGCCGAGTGCTGCGCTATGAGCTTGTAGATCTGCTATTCTTGAAAATAAATTGTGAAAATTATATTTATATGATATCTATATGATAGTTTTTATATATATTTTTAAAGGGAACATTAAAGGAGGATTTCACCCAAAAATGACTTATTTTCTATCAATTACACACCCCATGAAGCCTTGATTTCATGGATTTATTTTTGTTTTTGTGGCATTCCTAAGACAACAATTTGATGACCGTGTGAGACACAAATAATCTACTTTGTGTCTCCTACCGGATACATTAGCTGGTAGGAGACGGGAATCAAATTATTAGCTTAGGAATGCGACAAAAACAAAAAATAATCCATGGATTCAAGGCTTCATAGGGTGTGCAATTGATATAAAATAAGTCATTTTTTGGGTGAACTCCTCCTTTAACTCTAAGTCTTTGCTGGGGGTCCCTGGAACAAAATATTGTTTAAAGATCTGCACATTCTACAAGCTCATGGCGCGGCACTCGGCACTATGAGCTTGTATATCTGCTATTTTTTGAATAGCCAAAGAAATCCAATATATGACACAGATGCGTTCCCGGTCTCAATGCGTTAATACAAGCAGCACATCCTGATTTAGCCGGCGGTTGGTTTGATGATGGGGACTGCTTGTGGTGGTTTGTGTAAAGGATTATCCAGTTTTCTGTAAGTGTGTGTGTGTGTGTGTGTGTGTGTGTGTGTGTGTGTACGTGACCTACATTCACACTGGCCTACTGCTTCAGAAAGACACTCAGCATAATGTGGAGCAGCATTCAAGGCCCACGTCGCCACAGGGGCCCCTCAACCATTCAGCCCCAATGCCGAAGGGGGCCCCCACACTCCAAAGGATCGTACGCTGCCCTACAAATCGTTGCTGTCGGGGCAGAAACCTCCTATCTCCGTAATTCTAACTTTTGGTGTTTTTTGGGCGGTGTAGCCGCCCCTATATGTGAGGTTGGGACATTGACATCTTCTGCACTGTAATTGGCCACCCATTGTACCCCCCTAACCCTGCACTGTGATTGGCCACCCATTGTACCCCCCTAACCCTGCACTGTGATTGGCCACCCATTGTACCCCCCTAACCCTGCACTGTGATTGGCCACCCATTGTACACCCCTAACCCCTACACATTAAATGCAAATCTATACTTTTCTTTAAGTGAGCTTCCATCACTGTGATGACCACTAGCTGCACTGTGATTGGCTGACTCTATTGGCTGACTCTATCCAGCGCTGTGATTGGCTAGCGAGACACATGATGAAATGAACAACCTATAAATAGGACTATGCACTTAAAGACAACATATATTATAAGTGAGCTTCAAAAAGAATAGTGATGACCACTGTGATGACCACACCGCCCACTTCACACTGGGTGTGATTTTTTTTTTTATTAACACCCTACCCTACTTGATCATACTACAGCGTCACACAAAAGCATCAAAAGTAACAGATCCACAAGCTCGAAACGACGAGTTTGGAGCTTGTTGATCTCATTTGAATCCTGAAAAGTAACTGTTTAGGACATATAAGGTTTCCACCCAACGAACCAGCTCCGACGAACACCACAGGGGGTCCCTCACCATTCAGCCCCAAGGCCACAGGGGCCCCACACTCCAAAGACCGCACACTGCCCTACAAATCCAGAGTGCAGTAAACTACGCAAGGAATCAAAGTGCTAAAAAAAAAGGCTTTAAAGTGTTTCAACTGACCAGCCAGATAGAAGCAGTGCTTAATTTGTAAATTATTAGGTGCCGGGAGATCATGAATCCCACTAAAAGTCTCTCTTGGGGTCCGTAAGGATGTTTCCACATGTCCTCTCATCAAGTTTGAGACTTTGACATGAGGGGGAGGCGGGGGCTTTGGGTTATTTGCAGAGTCCTCTGCAACTAGCGTAGTGAGCGTAGGAGTCAGATCATCCAGCCCACAGGGGGGCGCAACCATTTTTTCTAACGGCGAATAATACGTTTCATTTCATCCACGGTCCTTTTCCATTGCAGGAAGGGACATTGAGGGGAAAATGCGAAAGTTGAATTACTACTAAATAGCCTAAAATAGTAACGTATTGTATTGTTTGAGCATTTGAGGTGACGGAACGCCTTCCGGATTTCCCAGAGCGCAGCAGGCAGGTTCAGGAGCTGAGCTCCGGCCAGCTCCGGAACAAATTAAGCCCTGTATATATAGTGATATTGCACTAATTGTATATCTGTTCATGAGGTAGTCATTGTTTATCCCCTTCAAATGATGAAGGCTGATTTGACCTTTGAGTTATGGTGGTCCTTGAAATTAAAAGGTATATCTGCAATTTTTTTTATAGCCAAAGAAATCATAAGATGACACAGACGCACGTGTTCCCGGTCTTAACGTGTTAATGCAGAGTGTAAACTAAAAATTCACTAGTATAGAGCCCTGAGGGATTCCACTCTACCAAGTATAGGGTTCAAGTGGTTAAACACCATTTCCCAACAGGGAGGCTGCAGACTGCTGCCTCTGGATATTTCCTTGGCATGGTAAGGTTTGGGAACCCCTGGTACAGTCTGTCCATAACTTCTGAAATATGAATCTCCTAAGAAATAAGACTGACTGCATTTGAAAGCTTGTCTCAATCAGTTGAATTTCCTTCTTTGATTTTAACCCTTTAAGACCGGGAACACGTCTGTGTCATTTTTAGATTTCTGTGGCTATTAAAAAATTGCAGATCTTCAAGCGTGTGTGTGCCGCGCTATGAGCTTGTAGATCTGCAATTTTTTTTTTAAATGTGAAAAGTTGTGCAAATCTTTGAATATTTTTATATTTTTAAAGCGAACATTTCTAACTCTGTTAAAACTTCTGGGGGTCCCTGGAACAAAACATTTTGATATGGGGGACCACGGCCAAATACATATCATTGATCAACCACTGATATTATAGCAACATAAGTCTAAAAAGGGTTAAGAGCTAGAAGCTCTGGCTATTTGAGGATCCTTGGCGTGTTGAAGTTTGGGAATCCCTGGTACATGAATTCAAAAAATATTCAACTCTGAACATTGAGATTGAGTGCATTTGAAAGCTTGTCTCAAGCCATTTCACGTCCCTGTGCCGCTGCCTCTTCCTCCGGTAGATGAGAGCGGAACTTTCGGACTCCGCCGGGCTAAACAAAGTTAGCGCTGATGTGTGAAGAGGTGTCGAGTTGAAACGCTCAACCGTTGCGAGCGCGCGCGCATGTGTGTCTGTGTTAATTTTTTCAATTAATAGCTTTGTTTTCCTATTACAAAGTACGCTCATCCTCCAGTGGATATACAATTTATACTGCACTTTTATGTGTAAAGCATGTGTAAACGGAAATGTTTTAGTTTGGTCTTTCTTCCCTCTATAGACCCCTTATGAGACAACGTCACACTGATAAGAACCAGTATGCGCTCGCAGGTCGGCACCAAATGAACCCCGCCGCTCATAAGATGCAATGTTAAAGTGGTCACTGCACTCACGTGTAAGAATGCATCCCATCAAACTTTCAGATGCTGTTTTTCTCCCAGTATGGAGGAAGAATGCTTAGGATTTTTACTGTGATCTCTCGCTCTTGAAATATATAATCCTTGGTCTCAGTGCGCAATACCGTTGCGCGATGAAGTATGTCTCGCTAGGGCACGCCTCACTAGCCAACACACAAGAGGAGGTTGAATGAACTGAAACCAGCACTCCCCAAAAAAACAGGTTTGGGGATCTGTTGGGAATTGATTACATGAAACCTGTGCGTCCAGTCTCAATGTTGGTAAACAAATAATTGCAAAAAACTTTGCTAGTGTAAACTTTGCAGTGTCATGGTTCCTTGAGGGGGTTCCAAATGGACCCTCATGGGTGTGCAACTCTTGAGAGTGTACAAATGGAACCAAATGGACCCTGCGGGTCCATTTGGTTCCATTTGTACACTCTCAGAGTTATTGGGGTCCTTGAAATAAAAAACAGGTTTGAGAACCACTGTGCTACACTAAATGAAGAGCCTTCATTAGTGTCATTGGTAACACCTATGAAGGAAGTTAGGAAGAGGCCTAATTTCTTTACAATATGGCTGCTGTGCATAGAGCCTATTCAGGCAGAACAATGGCACTAGCATGCATGTACACGCACGCATGTACACAGTACTATACTTACTATACTTGTGAGGACGTCAACATTTTAGGGCCGCGCTTTTACGAATGCCATCTTTATTAATGTTGCCATTTTTAACCGTAAGCCTAATGCCGAAAAATAGCAGATCTACTGTACAAGCTCACAACGCTCATGTCGCACTGCATCGCATTGTGAGCTTATAGATCAGCTGCTTTTTCGGTGCATGACACTGGCACGCAACTAACGGTTGCGTGCCAGTGTATGAATCATGTTTTACTCTAATCCCAACCCCTGAACCTAACCTCTGAATGTCTCATTCTAACCCTAAGCCAAAAATGAAACGTTTCCTAATTGTAAAGCTATCTCGAAAAAATGCTACTATACTCGTGGGGATGTTTAGTACTCACAAGTATAGTAAAACCACACACACACGCAGTAAACTGCCTGTGTAAAGTTGCGCTGCATCCAAGGTTTGTCCTGTAAAGCATTTTGCAGACTGCAGGGCTTAGTTTCACACTGAGACCTGACAAATGCCAGGAGGATATACAAAATACACACACACACACACACACACACACACACACACACACACACACACACACACACACACACACACACACACACACACACACACACACACACACACACACACACACACACACACACACACACACCACAAGAATATAATTGTGTACGTGATTGAACCATGATTAATTTTAATTAAAACAATCAGCTATTTATAATCATGGAATTACAGTACATCACATCTATATGGATGATGGGCACGCACGCACGCACGCACGCACGCACGCACGCACACACACACACACACACACACACACACACACACACACACACACACACACACACACACACACACACACACACACACACACACACACACACACACTTGAATTAATGACATGCCGGTGCCTTTAGACAGAGTTGAGGTGTGCTTGTTCTCATAAAGTTAATGCAGCCGTTTACAAACGAGTCACACACGTTATACATTATATCGTTGCTGTCCTACAGAAACCTCTTATATTTGTATTTTAAATGAATGCTCTACTTGATCATACTACATTAAAAGTATCAGATCTACAAGCTCCAAACGTGGCGCGAAGAGACACGTTTTGAGTTTGTAAATCTGCTACTTTTGCTACTCTTGAATTTGAATCCTGAAAAGTACCAGTTTTGGACATATGAGGTTTCCACTGGACAGAGACGATATAGAGATTAGAGATTATATCGTTGTCGGGTGGACAAAATTGTTATTTTCAGAAAATATAAAAATAATGAAGAACCTGCATGTGATCCAATGCATCCAATGTAGTTATTATTTAGTCAATAGCTGTTGTTAATATTTTTTCATTAATTCACTATGTATTTAAAAAAGAAAACACGTAACCACTTTTATTTAACTAGAAAGGTTTTTCAAAAATAGCCGATTCACAATGCGTCGCGATTGGCTATTTTTGTGTGACACTGTAGAATGACGAAGTATAGGGCATTCGTTTACCCAAAAAACAACAACCATAAGAAGTAGTAAAATGGAGATACAAGCTTTCTGTCCGACAGCGACAATATACAGAGAGACACGGGTCTGTTTATATCAAATACAGAGAGACAGAGAGAGACAGAGTGACAGAGAGAGTCTCCTCAAATTGACACACATATGCAAAACGCCCATAGCGACAATTTGTGCGACGATGAGCAATGAGTAGCGAGTCACCAGTGACTTAGTGATGGGTTACTAAACATGCTAAACGTGCTACATTAATCTGCTCAGAAGTTATGTGCATTTGTGTGACAGCAGAAGGCCGCACATACTTTTGCCACAACTGAAGTTAAAAGTTAATCGGTTCTTTCTTGGCCCAGAAGAACCAACGCTTTCCCGGCCAAAGTTCTGTGCAAATGCCTTCATAACTGCTATTCAGACATACAGACAAAACCTTTGCGGAAATGAGAGAGAGAGAGAGAGAGAGAGAGAGAGAGAGAGAGAGAGAGAGAGAGAGAGAGAGAGAGAGAGAAGGCTACTTAGCCTCGCTTGGCCAGACAATATCACACGACACACTGTGTGGATATTAATCTGGTCCCTCTCAACGATAGATTTTTTTTCCCAAGGGGCGGTTACAAAAAGATCCAAACGTACTCTATTGGTTAGACCTAAAACCAATCAGAGCAGTGCTTCCTGCTACGTCGCACACAAGCGCCGGTGCTGAAATAGTAAACAACGAAAGCTAGCTCCACTCGTATGTAGTCTGGTAACCAGATGAAACTATTCTTAACACATCTTTCTTTCCAACAAAAGCTTTAAGGGCAATTGTTTGTTCGTCTTTTAGAAAATAAATATTTTACTACCGATGCTATGGCGGCGTCCATCTTTGTTGTGAAAAACTGAAAATGAGTCTCCTGCATTGTACGTCATTGCTCCAAATACGGTGATAAGCCCGCCCACATTTGGATACTGGGCCCTGATTGGTCCCTCACGACTTCGGAGGGAGAGAAATGAAATCTCTATTGAGGGGGGCCAGACCTAATCTGCCGAGGGCTAAAGTGCAATGCAATTTTGCAAAGGCAGATTCCTCTGGAACCAGGCTACTATACTTGTGAGGACTAAACATCCCCACAATTATAGTAGAATTTGAGAAACAGACGTTGTAGACGTTGTGAATATGGTAATGAACTCATTCTCTGCCAATGACGTATTATGACGTGTCTTGTTTTTGTTTTTTTTCACTAGATGGCACTCTTAGCTAACAAATGAGTGACCACTTCATCCCCAGATACACACAGAAGAGACACACGTTATCCCAACATCTACTACTCCATCTACTCTACTTCGTGGAAGCACAGTGAAAACCTCCACGATTAGCAAGCATCAGGGGATTGATCTCACTGGATATAAATATTCTGTGACTTCTTGAAAAGTTAATCGCTGGCAGTGGATGATGTATTTATTTATTTATTCTGGCAGTGAATGAGTTAAAGAAAAGCGCTGTCCTACAATGTTGATGTCCTCACAAGTATGGTAATACAAACCTGTGTGTGCGTGCGCGTGTGCGTGCGTGCGTGCGTGCGTGCGTGCATGTGACCTCTAGTCTAGTTACTGCAGCTACAGATGGAGTTCTGATGATGTGTGCGTCTGTCTCATTCTCTCACATCTCATCTGCATCGGACCACTCATCTCTCTCTCTCCCTCTCTCTCTCTCCCCCCACCTCCGTCACTCTCTCCCCCGTCTCCAGTGGTGGAAAAAGTACTAACGTTTTTTACTTAAGTAAAAGTGTCAATACTGCAATGTAGACATTCTCTGTTACAAGTAAAAGTTTTGAAAATAGAAGATCTACAAGCTCGAAATGCGTCGCATCGCGACACCTTGTGACGCATTGTGAGGTTGTAGATCTGCTATTTTCAAATGGCCGAAATGTATATAGGGCTGAAGTGGTTAAGGGATATGTTGTAATAATAATGGAAATCAACAAAGTAACTATCTAAAAAAAAAGTAAAAGTACAATATTTGCCTCTGAGATGTAGTGGAATAGAAGTAAAAGTATTGGAAATCTGAAATACTCAAGTAAAGTACAAATTCCTCAAAATTGTACTTAAGTACAGTACTTGAGTGCACGTACTTAGTTACTTTCCACCACTGCACCCCCCCCCCTTTCTCTCTCTCTCTCTCTCTCTCTCCTGCATGAGAAGCTTTCAGTGTTCATTACATTGTTCGGGGTGGGTTATTGGTGTTGTCAGGCTGTGAAACTCTTTTTTATATTAAAGACTTTAACACTGATGAATGCTGCATGGGGAAAAGAAAAAAGAAAAGGTAGCCTACAGTAGATTAAAAAGATGTAATGAAATATTACCTGATCCACTGATTCAACCAGCCAGTCAAACCAGTGCAACAGCCAACCTTGGCAGGCTGGGAAGTGATGGTTTTGTCGACTAGAACTATGATGAAAGATGTTTGTCGACTAAAATGTTAGTGAGGGACTAGTGGAGAAGAGATCCAGTAGAATTAAAAGACAAGTCATTTTATGTTTGGTTGCGCTCGGGTGTCGCGCTCTGAAAATAGCAGATCTACAAGCTCACAACACGTCGCAGTGCGACGTGTTGTGAGCTTGTAGATCGGCTATTTTCAGTATGTAACCAAGTGTAAAATCAGCCATTACGACGCCATCAAGGCACCACCAAAATACATTTTAGTTGACTAAATCAACTATAGATATAGTCGACTATAATCTTATGATATTTAGTCGCCTAAAACTAGACAAACATTTTAACATTTCAGATGACTAAAATATGACTAAAACTAAATGGAATTTTATTCAAAGGACTATGACTAAAACTAAATCAAAATTTGCTGTCAAAATCAACACCGAGTTGAACGACTTCATCTCTGCAGTTAATTTTGTACGACTTCAAACCAGGACCAAAATGTTTTTCAACTACCATTTTTCAGTGGCGAAAACCACATAAAAAATAAGCGATCATGACGGAAACTATGACTAAATATAATGACAATTGCGTCAACAAATCAAAACTAGATGGAAATGTTAGAAAGGGAAAATGAATAAATAAAACGAGCAGAGCAACTAAATGTGCAATTTTCACTATTTTCCTGTCTATATTCATTTTTCTCTCCTTTCCAATTGCGTCCCCTGGCGCCCCCTGGGGGCACACACTTTGAAAACCTGTGTATTTATACCACATTGCTGCACAAGGATACTGAAACTACGTGTTCCTAATAATAAATATGTTATTCTGTTGGCAACATGATTAAGTCATTGGAAAAAAAAAGTAATAGCCTTTGTGAATGCCATTGCATGATGTCAGAAAACAATCAATATACCATTAATCTCTCATCTTTCATAGGAATCCCACACAACTCTGTAAATTGAGTGGGCATGTGTGTCAGTCACATATCTTGAGAATGGTCGAAGCAATCGTCTATATTTGGCATGTTCTATTGCTGACACTTCAAGGGTGTGCAGTGTAGGGCTGATGGGACGATGACCGTTATTATCGTTTATCATGACAAACAAAAAAACGCTCACAATAATCGTATTGCGAACATTTAAATGTATAGTGAAATTGCCCTCTGTCATACACTAATAATAATAAACTTAATTAGCACCTTTCATGACATGAAATGCAGCTCAAAGTGCTTAACAGAGCAAGAATACAGAATTACAGTTACAACTAATTTAACAATAGCAAAAAAGAAAAGCAGAAGCATAAAACAACTTCCTCTCTTTCTGTCATCCTAGACATTAAAACATTCCACTGACTGAACACACACACACACACACACACACACACACACACACACACACACACACACACACACACACACACACACACACACACACACACACACACACACACACACACACACACACACAGAGTAATGTTAATGTAAGGTAACATTCATCATTGACGTCATTATTCATTCTCCCTTGAGGAATCAGTAGGGACGTCATGACCCCTGTCTACCTCTCTCTCTCTCTCTCTCCCTCCCTCTCATGCCAGAGACGTCATTTCAATGGCAAAAAAGTGTCCAATTTCAAAAATAGCTAAATTAGCAGATCTACAAGCA
The DNA here is from genome assembly GCF_963454915.1 of Gymnoscopelus microlampas. NCBI lineage: Eukaryota > Metazoa > Chordata > Actinopteri > Myctophiformes > Myctophidae > Gymnoscopelus > Gymnoscopelus microlampas. The sequence goes on from NC_139955.1 coordinate 41,923,744, forward strand.
CACAACACATTGATGCATTGTGCTGGATAGCCTAAACGTTTGTTTCTAATATAAGGCAGAGTCCTGCACGGGTCCAATTTTGAGAACCCGCGCCCGCCCCGCCCGTCAATACTCAGATCCGTAGATCCGACCCGTCACCCGTGATTATTTCAAAATACGAACCAGACCCGCCCGTCAAATAAACGACCCGTTGTCCGCCCGTTTACCCGTCCCGTGATTACATGTAGAGTAAAATGTAAATCCTATTGAAAAGTGTGTTGAAAAAGATAGCAGCCTTCAACA
>NC_139955.1:41929025-41939025 GCF_963454915.1 Gymnoscopelus microlampas
ACTCCTTGGTCAAATTTACTCCACTATAAGTAAAAGTAGCTCAGTCAAAATGTTACTCAAGTAAGAGTAAAAAAGGTCATTGCTTTTAAATTAATCTGAGTTCCCAGAAGTTTTCGCCAGCTCTGGCGAGGAACTTCTGGGCCAAAACCCCTGTATTTGTGGGCGGGATGTAAATTACGCTCAGAATCTGAGCGGACACGCCTCTTACCGGTCTAGAGCTGTGCAACTCGTCTAAAAAGTCCGACGAGAGGCAAACAGCAGTACACAACAATGGCGGGGGCAATTTCTCAAGGGGAAATTTATTCCCGTCGATTCTACTTAGATGCAACACCCACTGCATGTGGATCCCGCCCCCTTTTCTTCATTGGCTGTTGATTTGAATCACAACGCAGTGGCCGCGCCCCTGCTGACCAAGCTCCGACGCAATGCCTCCCAGACTACTTTTAAATATACTTAGGTATTCCAAAGTACATGCTTTGAAAAATACTTAAAGTACAACTAAATACTTTTAGTCCTATACACCAGGGGTTTTAACCCAGTGGTCCGGGGACCAACAGTGGTCCTTCAGGGGGTTCCAGGTGATCCCCAACTAAGTGATGGAGAGTTGGTAACCAAATGGACCCTTATAGAACTTTAACTCTTGAGAGTGTAAAATGAAACCAAATGGACCCGTACGGGTCCATTTGGTTTCATTTTACACTCTCAAGAGTTAAACTATTGTTAAACATCAGCATTACTTAATTTACAAGAAGTCTACACAATTAGAGAATGTATATTTTTATTTTATTTTGATCAATGTGTGCCTGTTATCTCTCCTATGGTACCAACGTCAATACAGCATGGATGGAATTGTGGACAAAATCTCATCCAACTACAACAAAATATTCTAGGTTTTGGGTCTGAGAGTCTAAATCTCCTCAAACGGTGGTCCATGGCTCAAACGCAGAATAAATAATGGACCTTGATATAAAAAGGGTTGAAAACCACTGCTATACACCCCCCATACAAGATGTAACAAAGAGGCGAGCGGAGGAGAAAGACAGAAACACGGCCAGTGTGAGAGCAGAAGTTACGCCAATCGCATTTTACGGAAGACAAGAAAACAGCCAACCTAAAGGCCAAACCGCACCAAGGCAATTAGTCGCAACTCCGTGCAACAAAACCGTTTTAAGGTCAACCGCACTGCAATGCAACTCCTTGCAACTGCCATTGGGGGAAATGGTTGCAAGACAAGTAGTTGCAAGTAGTTCCATGTTGCAAGGAGTTGCATGGCGAATCATTGGTGTGGATGTGGAGTGGGCTTAAAAGTACCCAGTACTTTTACAGCCTTCCTAGAAATGTACTCGAGTAAAAGTACAATATTTTTCTTGTAAATGTACTCAAGTAAGAGTAATAAGTATCAAAAAAATCTAATACTCAAGCAAAGTACAGATCCTCCTCAGAATCTGTACTCAAGTACATTTACTCTGTTACTGTCCACCACTGTTACCCCAAACTACATACAGTAGCGTTGCTTTAAGAAGTAGTGAAATAGGCAATGTATAAGCTCACAACATGGCGCGAAGCAACCCGTTGTGAGCTTGTAGATCTGCTATTTTCACTAGTTTGGGTCTCGGGCAAACGTCTAATTTCTCTATTCGGTGTTGAGCTAAAATGGTTGAGAACCATGCACTGCTCTATAGACTATTCCTGAGATTCCACCAGACACGTTTCACATGCATCCAAAAAAAGGCGGAGAGCGTGCATTCTCTTCTAAAAATACACAGCCTGGTCTATTTCTTTCCACATTCCGGCTCATGGAAAGAAAGGACCCATCCTGATTTGTCCATGCATGCCCAGTAATTAGACACGTCCTGTTTGTGCCACTGATGCGCGTGCGCTCGTGCACACGCACGCACACACACGCACGCACACGCACACCATTTTATTGCCATATTCTCTGCCTTAGTATCCCTATATTCAGTACTGCAGTTGGAACATTAAATTCGGTCGCCATCGACACAATCCATCAGATTACCGCAAAATATCTAATCAGATTAAATCAGTGCAGTGATGATGGGGTCTATAAGATTACAAGTGATGATGATATTCTCCTTAAAAGGTAATGATTATGTGCCTTTAACTCGTAATCTCTCTCGCTCTCTGTGCACGCACGCATGCATGCACGCACACACACACACACGCTGTGTCAGCACTCATGAGGTTTGACCGGGGCATTTCTGTGTCTCCCAGTCAAACTTCTAACCCCGGATTTGAACCTGGTTACCTGCAAGAGCTGAATTCTTTACCATTGAGCTAATAGAGGCTAGCCTCGGAAACCCATGCCTTTTTTTTGTTTCAAAAGAAAAAAAGCCTGGGAGAACCTTGCAGGAACGCTGGTCTTAGGACCTTGTTATCTCCTAACCAATCAGAGTGCTCCAAACCCAGGCGCTGGAATCCAGCGCCTGGGTTTGGCTCCGCCCTTCAAGACCATCGATTGGGCTCGTTCTTTCAGTCTAATAGAGCCTGACTGCTTTCTCTACTTAAAAAGTGAGAATATTAAGCTCACAATTGCGACGCCTTGTGAGCTTGTAGATCAGCTATTTTCACTATACTCTTTTGTGCGACGCTCTTGTATGATGAAGTAGGGCAGTGCATGGTTCTCAACCAGTGGTCCGGGGACCACCAGTGGTCCTTGAGGGGGTTCCAGGGGGTCCCCAGACAAATTAATAGTTAGGAACCAAATTGATCCTTATGTGTCTGTAACTCTGAGAGTGTACAGTTCCATTTGTACACTCTCAGAGTTAAATGAACACTAATGCTGATGATACAGTGTAGATTGGGACCCCCGAGAAATCAAAATGGTTGAGTCCCTGGCATATCTTTTCAAATGGGGGTCCGTCCGTGCGCTAATATGTGTCAATTTGGGGGTCCTTGACACGAAAAAGGTTGAAAACCACTGAAGCAGGGCATCCATTTATGAAAAAAAAACACACATTTGAAACAGATATACGAGGTTTCTGCCCGACGACACCAGCGACACGCATTACATGCGTTTGTATGCAGTTGTACAGTATGCATTACACATGCGGTACATGTGCAGCAGAATCACCACGGCGTTAAACGCAACAGCTTGAAGCTCCTCTCGGTTCTTGGCACGGCACTTCCACTCCGGTGCCAAAACCCGGCCTCTCTCCCTCCCACCGCTATAGTGTCTCGTGTCTATCTCCCTCTCAGAAGTTCACAGCTTGACTCCGACTTTCTGCCTCATTTCACCGTCAGCGCGGAGAGAAAAAACCCTCTTTTTCTACTTGATCATGGTGGAGTTCAGAGCCTCCCAAGCAGAAGCAAAGGAGCTGCTTCTGTTTTTTTTTTTTAGGTCGTAAGACTGCCTTTATACATAACTTAACTGGACAGCCGAGAGAGAGAGAGAGAGAGAGAGAGCGAGAGAAGGGTTGCCAGTGGTAAAAGTACAAAAGTATTGGTATCAAAATGTACTTAAAGCACCAAAAGTAAAAGTACTAAAATGTTTGAAAATAGCAGATCTGCAAGCTCACAACGCGTCGCATTGTGACACGTTGTGAGCTTGTAGATCTGCTATATTCAAATAGCCTATGTATAAATTAGGGCTAAAGTGTTTAATGCATGTTTTATAATGTGATAATTTACATATGCAAAGAAACATGTAACTAGTAATGTTTCCAAATAATTGTAGTGGAGTAAAAATACAACACTGCCATTTGAGATGTAGTGGGGTAGAAGTAAAAGTACTGACAACTGGAAATACTCCAGTACAGTAAAAGCACCTAAAAATTGTACTTAAGTACAGTAATTCAGTAAATATACTTAGTACTTTACACCACTGTTGCCAACTAAACTACTACTGATTCAAATAAGGACATCCAGCCGTTCGTGCCTTATTTCTAAGACAAAAAAGGGATGGCCAGAAAAATTAAATCTCACTTGTATAGTATGTACAGTTTGTGTATATTAGGCTATATCAACAACCTGTAAATTAGTATGTATATATGTATATGAGCTGTTTGAACTTGTAAGATGTGTGTCGTTGATTGAATTCCCCCCGAAAAAATAAAGAACAAAGTATGCCCCTTTATCAGTTCAATAAAGGGACACGTCTTTTTAGTTTCCAAAAAAGGGACGAGTCCTCATTTCAAGAGACGGATGGCAACCCTAAGGGAGGGAGGGGGGGAGAGAGAGAGAGAGAGAGAGAGAGAGAGAGAGAGAGAGAGAGAGAGAGATACCAAGCAGACTGTAAGAGTACAGGGAAAGGTACAAAAAAAGAAAGAAAGGGGGTTTGCATATTAGGTACGGACGGTGTCCCAAAGTGGCCAATTTACTCCTGGTCTTTGCACTTCAGCGGACGGACACCGTTCACCCAAAAACTTCCGTCTCTCTGAAGGGCAGTAAGTAGGTTAGTGATTGTGAAATGAATATATATAAGGTCGGAAGACAAAGAAAGAGAGAGAGGGAGGGGAGAACCTGTCAAAATGGAGAAAAGAGGAAGAAAGAGTAAAGAGGGACAAAGTGGTACAGTATGGTAAAAAAAATACTCTGTCTTAATTTGACTCTGAGACTGCGCAAACGGAACCAAATGGACCCTTACGGGTCCATTTGGTTTCCGTTTGCGCAGTCTCAGAGTGGGAGAGAGACATTACAGAGGGACAGCGAAGCAAGGGGGGAGAGAGAGAGAGAGAGAGGGGGGGGGGGGGGGGGGGGGTATGTGGAGAGAAGTGTCTTAGTCAAAATGCTTTGTAGTTTTAATCTCATTAAAGCTTCAAAGAGTTTCAGCCATTAGCTTGAAATTTGAAGACCGTGTTAAATAAATATGTGAGCACATCCGATGGGAATGCACACACATACACACATGCACGCACACACACACATGCACGCACACACACACGCACAGTCACATTAGACTGTATTGTGCAGCTCTCTCTCCCTCCCCGGTCACCCCTGTATCCACCGGCACTTCATAATAATTAATGTAATTTCATCTTCAAATTACAATCTCTCAACATTTTATTGCCGGGTTCCGCCGCCTTAGTATTCCTATATACTCAGTATACTGCAATTGGATTACATTTGGTTTTGTCGCCGCATAGACATAATCCATCAGATTACCACAAAAATGTGATGTGATTAAATCCAATGTAGCGATAGTGTCTGTAAGATTACATTTAATGTGATTAAATCCATGTAGTGATGAGAAGTGATTACAGTTAGACTTCCTGTTAAAGGGTAATGGAGATTCGATTATGAGCATTTACTAGTGATATCTCTCTCTCTCGCAGGCAAGCCCATGCGTGCACACACACACACGCGCGCGCGCGCACGCACGCACGCACGCACGCACGCACGCACGCACACGCACACACACACACACACACACACACACACACACACACACACACACACGCACAAACAGTTAAAGCCAGCTGCATTTTATTCTGTATTATTTGCATATTATTTTGTATTTAGATTAATTACATTATTTCCTACTTCTTTGGTACTGCTTGTACACACACACTATAGTCCCGTTCTCCCCGGGGTCAGGCATGTGTTTGGGTGGACCTGTGTGATGCTATGAAACCGTTCCTTTTGTATTATTATATTTAAAAAAAAAAACATTTAAAAAGTAGTGAAAAAAGCTGATCTGAACGACGCGATGAACGACGCGTCGCGATGTGAGCTTGTAGATCGGCTATTTTCACTGCTTTTTGTGCGACACTCTTGTCTGATGAAGTATAGGGAATTAAAAACATACACCTTTGAAACATGGAGATATGAGGTTTCCTCCCAACACCGACAATTATGATATATGCGCGGACGTTGAAAAACAAAAGGCTTATTACTGTGAATGCTCAGAGTCCTTTGAGCTGCGGGAAACGTATTAATGAACACCATGCATACAGTACATGGCCTGAGTCTCAGCCACAGCCTGGCTTTAAACCATTCAGACCGGGAACGCATCTGTGTCATTTTTTTGATTTCTTTGGGCTACTCAAAAACAGCAGATCTACAAGCTCGTAGTGCGGCACTGAGTGCCGTGCTACGAGCTTTTTGAAAAATCGTGACGTGAACATTTTTAACTCAAATCTTATTGCTTCGGATTCTACAAATGTCTTCTAAATCCTAACAGTTTTTTTTTTTTTTAAACTTATGTCACTATAATCAGTGGTTCTTAAACTTTTTCATGTCAAGGGTCCCCAAAATGATATGTATTTGTCCACGGACCCCCATCTGAAAATAATTGTGTTCCAGGGAACCCCAGAAGCAAATATTTGAGTTAAAAATGTATATATATATATTCAAAGATTTGAACACACTTTTTTTTCTCAACGAAAACAAAATAGCAGATCTACAAGCTCATAGCGCGGCACTCGGTGCCGCGCTATGAGCTTGTATATCTGCTATTTTTGAATAGCCCAAAGAAATCTTAAAATGACACAGATGCGTTCCCGATCTGAATGGGTTAAGATAACTGGAGCCCAGATGAACCTGTTTACTGCATGGAGCTCCACTGGGACTTCATAAACATGTTGCCGTCAACAAAGACTTTCACCATCTCACAGCTGGGGGGCGTACTGCACTGATCTAATGAAGGGGTTGACTGGCCTACTTATGGGGTTACAGTTTGGTCAACTGATATCATTATAAAGTGTTATATAATAGTTTGCTATAATATTAGGCTGTATATATAATTAGTATCCATAATTACTGTATGTTATATTAGAATATCATCTCTGTCGGGTGGAAATCTCATAGTACGTACAAAACTGTTACTTTTCAGGATTAAAATTCAAAAGTAGAAAAGTAGCAGCTTGTAGATCTGCTACTGTTGATACTTTTGTGTGGCGCTGTAGTAGCCTATGATAGGGTGTTAATTTACAAAAAAACTAAAAGTTAGAATATGGAGATAAGAGGTTTCTGCTCGACAGCAACGATATATTATGCTGTGTCATATTATAAAGTAATTTACTACTGGTACATTATTATTATTTTGTATAGCAACTTTCATACAAACCATGCAGCTCAAAGTGTTTTATGTTAAAGAGTTATTAAAAGAAGAAACACATTAAAAGGAATCATACTGTAGAAGAACAAACAAGAAAGATAAAAACTACAAAGCTTTGTAATGAAAGAAGAAACAGACAAACCGAAAGCAGAGCCACGGCTAAAACTCATAATCAAAAACTCACTAAAGCACATAATCATTAAGAACGTTGAATGGAAAATTAAATCATGAAAACAAAACACCTTAAAATTGGGGGAAATAGTGCTATTGAAAAGCTCAGCAAAAAAAGGGTGAGTTTTAGGCATTGTTTGACATGGCATGTCATTGCAGGCAGAGGTTTTCTAAACGAGAAATGACACAGTCATATTGTACCAGATTGTGGCAAGCTAGTAACCCTTGGAAAGTACTGTTATGACTCTTGCATCTTACGAAACATTACAAAAAAGAGCCTGAGAGGACGTTGGAGTGAACGTGTTGCGCGGACTCATTCAGTCCCTCAGTCAGTCAGTGATGATGCATCACATTCTGTATCCGGAGCTCTTACGCCCGTTCAGAGTATGGGAAGGCCTTGCGGACTCCCCATTGGCTTATAGGACAGCCAATGAGGAGAAAGTGTTGAAAATGCGTTGTGAGCTTAGGCTGCCTATTTTTATGCGGCAACATTACAATGAAGAATACAATAGGGCTCAAGTGATTAAAGAAATAAAACGGTAAAGTTATACAAAAAAATGTCATTCCATGCTTCATTAATTGATTAAATAAAATATAAAAAGTTGAAATATGGAGATTAAATCACAATGCATGGCAACGCATTATGAGCTTGTACATCTGCTATTTGCTATTTAAAAATTCTAATTTTGAAAGTGCAAGAGGGTAAGTGTGTCTGTGGGTTTTTTAAATATTAAACCAATAGTAAACTATTAGTTGTAGCTGATCTACAAGCTCAAAACGTGTCGCAATGGGACGCGCTGTGAGCTTGTAGATCGGCTATTGTCAACGAATATTGAAAACATTATTTATAATTATAAATATATATAATTATTTAGAAATATTTTAACGACCCAAATCTTGTATGGGAGTCTCTGGCACAAAATATTTTCAAATGGGGGTCCGTGGCCAAATACATATTAATGCGGGTGTCCTTGACATGAGGTGGTTTGTGAATCATTATTGTTCAGCATACCAGTGGTTCTCAAAGTGGGATACGGGGACCCCCAGGGGTCCTCGGGGGGGTTCCAGGGGATCCCCAGTTAAATGTGTTAATACAGCATCACAATAATTTGAACCCGTTTACCATATTTTATACGTTATGGCCATTCAAAAATAGCATAATTATATACAAGCTCACAGCGTGTCATTTCGTGCCGTGCTGCGAGATTGTACATCTGCTATTCACCCAACTTTCACTTCCTCTCTGTGGTTGGTGAGTGTGAGATGGAAACGGAACAAATGCAGGTTGTGGTCTCTGGTCCATGTCTCGTGCTGCACTTCTGCACACTGTGTGAGTTTATTAGTGCTAGAGTAAGTAATCAGACCTCACACAGTTCTATCATTATGAAGTTACAACACCCAAATCCTTATTTGTAAACTTTTATAGCAATATACTAGTTATAATAAAACATTCTTGCATACAGTGTGTGTGTGTGTGTGTGTGTGTGTGTGTGTGTGTGTGTGTGTGTGTGTGTGTGTGTGTGTGTGTGTGTGTGTAGGTGTGCGTGTGCATGTGTGTGTGCTTGTGTGTGTGTGTGTTGTGGTCAGGCGTACGTGCATTTGTGTATGTGTATGTATGTCTGAGCAGTCGTTTGAGGTTTCCCATCTTGTACTTCCTCATTTCTCAGTATTATGTCAACCAGCCACGGACAGACATGATCGCACGTAGCTAAACCGGTACATTCATAGTTATCTAATCAAGTAACGTGTTATTTTGACATACAGTCATTAGCCATATCAGGAGAGGAATATAATATTGCAAAAAGTGGTTACTACTTGTTGACCAGTCTCATCCTTGTAAGATGTCTGAACCTATTTATGCCAATTCTGACTTGACAAAGAATGTGAGAGAGAGCGATGGAGACAGCGGGCAGACATGTGAGGACGGTGGACAGTTGGGGGACAGAGGAGAGCAAGAGGAGAGACTGGTGGACATCGACGAGAGCGTGGACAGGGGAGAGAAGGAGGAAAGACTGGTGGACATCTATGAGAGCGTGGACAGGGGACAGACGGAAGAGAGACTGGTGGAGAGTGAGGGCATGGGCGAGAAAGAGGAGAGAGTGGTGGACATCTATGAGAGTGTGGACCGTTTTGGTATCCTCCCTGGACCAGAGGGGGACATGAGGGACAACGCAGCAGGAAGACAGACTCAGGGTGAGTTTGACAAAGTTGTTCACTTGAACCCTAGCGTCCCTATTATGAGGCCAACATACAGTGAAAATAGCTGATCTACAAGCTTGCAATGCGATAGATTTAGAACTTTTCGTCCGTCAAAAATAGTCAATATACAAGCTTGCTCACGGCGAGGATTTGGTGTATAGGGAAAACACAAGGGGGCCTTGTGTGGCCCCTGCTTGGACTGTGGGTTTTCCGGTCAACAAAGCATATAGGGTTTAATTAACCCATTAAGACCTGAGGCGATTCTTAAAAATGTTTTCTAAATCCTAACAATTTTTTGAAAAAAATATAAAAACATATTTTTTTACGATTTTTCACTCGGTGGCGCGCTATGAGCTTGTATATCTGCTATTTTTGAATAGCCAAAGAAATCTAAAGTGACACAGATGCGTTCCAGGTCTTCAAGGGTTAATTGTTGTAAAGGTGATTTCTTATGCTGCAACAGAATCAGAAACAGAATATATTTTACAAAACACAGCGATATGCGAGAGTGCAGTCTAGCCAACACCAACTCAGGAATCCTGAATTGCTGCCCTCCACACTCTCCTATCTAACATCAGGGTGAGATGTTACTCAAGTAAGAGTAAAAAAGTCATC
>NC_139955.1:41944025-41964025 GCF_963454915.1 Gymnoscopelus microlampas
TATTATTGTTGTTTTGTATTTTTCATTCATTTGTATTTTGATATAGTTTGTGCAATTTCTGTTAAATTCAGTTTATTTTCAGCTAGTTTCCAGAGTGGGTTTTCTCATTTGAGTTGAGTTCTTACTGTTTAAAATTATTAATTTAGTTGTATTAGTTTCAGTAGTTTTGATCAATATGATAATAATGATAAAACAACATTCTTCCATGGACATATTAATTTGGAATAAGATGTAAGAAACTGAAATTGAATTCAAACAAGAAGAATAGAGCCTGCACCCTTGCATGCTCCAATACATTTTAAAGAAAGTATTTCAAACTTGGGCTCTTCATCAGGTCAAACTGTTTGACCTGACGAAGAGCCCAGGCTTGAAACTTTGTCATCAAAATGTCAAAATATCTTAACCTAGCACCCCTAAAGCGATGTGCATATTCTATCAGCTTTTTGAGAAACCATTCCTTTTTTTCTTCTTTTTTTTTTGTTGCAATTTACAATTATTTGTCAAAATAATTTTAACTAGAACTGTAGTGGTCTCTTTTTGTTTGTGAAAAAACAAGGATGTTTTCAGGGGCTGGTGGTTGGGGGTTGGTACAGTCTCTGTGGTACCGTACGTGCATGTATTAGCGTGCATATGTGTGTCTGAGCCTGTAGATTTCCGTCTTGCATTTCCTTATTGTGCCGACCAGCCACTGACACACATTGTCATATTTTTGCTGAACCATTATACTCTTTGTTATCTAATAATACATATAATAAGCTATTTTGACATAGCTAATCAGGATAGTAGAGGAATATACAACACTAGAGTTTCGGGGGGCTACGCCCCCCTCAACCCCAGCCGCGCACGGGGCCCAGCGTGGGTGCGTGTATATTGGGGTACCCAAATTGCCGGAGTAAAAGTGTCCAAAAAGGAAAAAAAAAAAAAAAAAAAAAAAAATTGGAAAAAATGTTAATAGTGATTGTTACTTTGGTGGTCCGCGGACCCCCTGGTGGTCCGCCGACCCCTGTGAGTGTTGGGACCCCCGGGGACCCCCCTGGAACATGGCGGACCCCTTCGGCAGTTTTTTTTTTTTTCATGCACGGTTTGCTTGTTTCTGTCGCTTGTTTTTTAAAACCTGGCAGCAAACTTGGCAACCCGACTGACATCACTGACCTATCCTTGGTATTTGTACTTCCGGGTTGCATAATGATGACATCACTGTCGAGTCCTGTGGTGTCATGAACCTAGGCAGGTTTGTTTACCAAATTACCCTGGGCAGCGTGCTGTGCTGTGGCGGTGGCTGTTTGTTTTTGTGTTTGGGATGAACATGGCACGTGAAGGACGGACATATTGTGATCGAGACATGAGTGAAGTGAAAGTAACGGCCTGGGTGGAACAAAGGAGGTACGTAAGAAGGGGGGGGGGGTTGAAGCAAAGGAGCTGTGTGTGTGCTGTTGTGGAGGACATGGGCAGAGTGCAATGGCGGCCGCTGGTGTTGTTTCGGCGAAACCCGTCGCCGTGCGGTGTCGGTGGTGTGCACGGTAAACGGTACGAAGCTGCCTCCCCTTCCGTTTTGTCCGACATTTGGTGAGTAGAATTAATTATGTTGCGCGGTGGAAAAGGTGTAGTGAGCAATGAGAGGTCCCCTACGCGACGCGTAAATTCAGCGCGGCCGCCGTGGCGAGTCAGTTGGCGACATGTGGTCTGGCGGTGCGTTGTTTATTCGATAACAGAGCTGTGGGGTGTCGCACCTAGGGTGCGGAAGTCGCTCGCCATTTATATAGTTAGATAGTTACTATTAGTAAGTCAATAGTTTTCAAGCCTCTCGTCCTGGTAAGATGTCTACGGATATTCGTTCCGAGCCAGACTTGAGACAGAGTGATGGAGAAAGAGGACAGACAGGGGACACTGAGGACAGAGGACAGTTGGAGGAGAGTGGAGAGGAGGAGGAGAGAGTGGAGGTTATCTACCAGAACGTCCCTGGACCACCAAGGGACATGAGGGACAACACAGCAGGAATCTCTCGGGGTGAGATTGATAAAGTTGTTAAATATTGTAAAGGTGATTATGATGGGAATATCCTCCCAGTCACTGTAAGGGAAAGCACCACCCTGTGTACCTTTAAAACACAACTAAAACCATGTTTAAAAATGTCCCGAACATGTGAACATCGCTTATACTTTAATTCTTAGATATTTGACTTTAGTAGGTATATAGATTTTTAGTTAGGCTTAAACTAGGAATGGTATTATTATTATTTTTTATATTTTGTTTAGGCAGTAACTGTGGTGTTAGGTTTTCATAAAATAGACAACAGATATTTACTGTAACAATATACAAACAGCACAGCTGCTTTTACTGTAGGGAATATAACAGGGCAGGGTGTGGGGAGCTAAGGTTCTAAAACACTCCGTTTCCTTGTTGAGAAAAAGGGTAAATGATACATTGTTCACCACAAATTATGATGTTCAGAGCACAGCTATTTTTAAAAAAAATCATTCATTTGTATTTTGAAGTCCTTTTTGCAATTGTTTTTTTTTAAAATTCAGTTCATTTTCAGCTAGTTGCCATAGTGGGTTTTCTCATTTCAGTTGAGTTATTACTGTTTAAAATGATTAATTTAGTTGTATTGGTTTCAGTAGTTTTGATCAATATAATAATAATAATGATAAAACAACATTCTTCCATTCATTTATTACTGAAATGTACAACATATTGTACTACAGTGCATTACTTTGCTTATCATATTAATTTATTTTTTGAATAATATGGAGGAATTGAAAACATCAAACAAGAAGAATAGAGCCTGCCCTTCACCCTTGCATGCTGCATACATTTTAATAAGTATTTCAAGCTTGGGCTTTTCGTTGGGTCAAACTGTTTCACCTGACGAAGAGCCGAGGCTTGAGACTTTGTCATTAAAATGTATAGGAGCATTTGAGTGTGCTGGTTCTATTCTTCTTCATGATCATATCTAAACCTAGCACCCTATGCATCAGCTTTTTAAGAAATCAAACAATACAAGCATCCTTTTTTATCTCTTTTTTTTGCAATTTACAATTATTTATCACAATAATTCTTACTTTGTCATATTAAAAGTTCTTAAAAAAGAAAACTAGAACAATAGCGGTCTATTTTTGTTTGTGAAAAAACAAGGATGTTTTCAGGGGCTGGTGGTTGGGGGTTGTGGTAACGTACGTGCACACACTTGCGTGCATATGTGTGTCTGAGTCTGTAGATTTCCATCTTGCATTTCCTTATTGTGCCGACCACTGACACACATTGCTCAACCATTATACTCTTTGTTATCTAGTTTAGTAGAGGAATATACAACATAGTTACTATTACTAAGTCAATAGTTACTTTTTAAGCCTCTCATCCTGGTAAGATGTCAACAGATATTTGTTCCAAGCCAGACTTGAGACAGAGGCATTCGATATTTGACTTTACAGTAGGTATATAGGTTTTAGTTAGGTATGGTATTCTTATTCTTATTATTTTTGTTTTAAGCAGTTACTCCGGCATGTTTACGTGAGATCATGTTCAGCTGATTTAATTCCTGTTCAACGTATGTAATGTTCACTAATGTGCCTTGTCCCTTATAAATAAACAAAATAAAAGTAAAAGCAAAGTAAAGTATTTCTATTTTTCAAAGTGGAAAAGGTGTTTCGTACAAAAACAAGGCATTGTCTTTTTCATTCAGATTAGTTTTGCACCACAAACAAGTGTCTATCTTTCAATATCATTCCTTTTATGTGTAAAAGTATTTTTAGAGAGAGAGAGGCCTTGCTCCTGTTGGGTGTAGAAGGTAGTGGGTCTTTTGTCTTTCTCAGTTGCCACACACAATTTTTTAGTATCTGTACTTTCTGTTTCAGGACAGCGCTCTAAAACACTGAGGACTGTCATAGTTGTTGCTGTGTGTCTGGGGATGCTGTGTCTTATACTACTGCTTGTGATCGTACGCCTGGCCATGTACTGTGACTGTGAGTATTCAGTGTCAGGAAACTACAACATGCATTCTGTTATGCGGCAACTACAAATACCACCACTGTATTAGCCCACAACTTGATGCTTTTTTTCTATCAATTCCACACCCCATGAAGCCCTGATTTCATTGAGATTTTTTTGTTTTGGGCAAATTCCTGAGCCAATAATTTGATGACCGGGTCATCAGTCAGTAGGAGACTCCACTGGTCATCAAATTATTGGCTCAGGACTTTGACAAAAACAAAAAATCTCAATGAAATCAAGGCTTCCTGGGGTGTGGAATTGATAGAACATTTTGGGTGAACTACTCATTTAAGCCCCATATACAGTACTTAGGGTTAGGGCTAGGTCAGGTAGCCAAAATAGCCAATATATATAGTATCTTTCTACTATAGTGCCCTTTTGTGTGTATTATTGCCTGTATTTGCAAAACAAAGTATGATGTAGAAAGTGTAAACATGTAACAAAGAAAATAACTGTGTCCTTCATCTTAAAGCTAATGTTCCACACAGATGCTTGATCTCATCATGAAGGTAGCAACAACAATGTTCATCATCACCTTTTTTTCAGATCGCTCAGCCTATAACCAGTTACGGGACAACCTGACCCTGACCCTGAGAAGATATGATGACATGACCCTGGAGAGAGATAACTTGGAAAGTGAAGTAAACAAGCTGAAGAATTTGACAGCAGGTGAGAACCTTGTTGAAGGAATATTAATTAGTGTAGAAAAACAAGTCAAAAGGTATAAAGATGTACGAGACTTTATGGTTTTTCCTCACAGTCCAAAATTGTGGCTAAAACCATGTCATTCTGCTCAAATTACTTAATCAGGTTGTGTATTTGACTATTATGATGATGATTATTAGTATTATCATTATCTAATGTTAGAAATGATTATCAATGCATTGAAAATCTATCAGTAAACCTTCTGTTTGATGTTTAGTCAAGTCATGTCCCAGTGGATGGCAGAAGTTTGGATGCAGCTGTTATTACGAATCTGATGACTTCAAACCTTGGGATGAAAGTAGAGAAGAATGTCTGAAGACACCAGGAGCAGATCTGGTGATCATTAACAATGAGGAAGAACGGGTTAGTCTGTGTGTGTGTGTGTGTGTGTGTGTGTGTGTGTGTGTGTGTGTGTGTGTGTGTGTGTGTGTGTGTGTGTGTGTGTGAGAGAGAGAGCAAGTGAGAGGCCGAATGGCTCGATATATCCACTGGCCAAAGGGGAACCCAGAGCCAGTTTTAAATCTCGGGTGCTAAACAGGAGTGCGTGTGTGTGCGTGTGCGTGTGCGTGTGCGTCTGTGTCTGTGTGTGTGTGTGTGTGTGTGTGTGTGTGTGTGTGTGTGTGTGTGTGTGTGTGTGTGTGTGTGTGTGTGTGTGTGTGCGCGCCTCTATATGGATGTCCATCATCCGTATAGATGCATGTGATGTACTGTATCGAACACCTGAATGTATTAGGGAAAATTAATTATGGTTCAATCCTGTACATTCAGGAATTCATCAGAGGATTGAGCTCTGTGGATGGATTACCTCATGAAACATGGATTGGTCTGAGCAAGACTGGAGGAAATTGGGCTTGGGTGGACGGAACGACACAGTGAGACATTTTAGACGTTTTTTATTGTAATTCTATCAAAGTCATTGTATGTGAGTGAGTGAATGAGTGGATGTGGTTAAAATACATTATGTTGTTACTCTGCAGGTACTGGGCCAGTGGATGGCCTGAAAAAAATGAAACCAACTGTATAGTGCAGAATGGGGGAAATTGGACAAATAGAGATTGTGCTCATCAGAATCCCTGGATCTGTGAGAAGTGATGTTTCTTTTCTGTTCTTTCTCTGTTAGTAAAATTGCAACTGTTCTAACATTTGAAGTTAAACAGTAGTAATCAGTAGCGGAAACAGAAACAAAGGAGAAAATAAAGACAACAGAAGTTCATACTGTTGTACCCATAAACATACAAGATAGCTATACTGCAGATAAGCTTGTTACTTTTGTTTTCACAGCTACCTATTTTTGCTGAATTGAACTGATGATGTTTATTGCTATGAAAATCATATCCAACACATCTTCATATTGTGCAAAGGTGTCATTCATGGACTCCATGGATTGATTACTTCCTCTTCTATGTTTGACTCAGAAGCACATTGTTGCTCTGACTGGAATGACTGTTCTCTAAATGTATGTATAGGTTTGTACCAATAATCACATTATAAACCACCAACTGTTATTGCTTTAGCATTTAAAGTGTTGCTCCTTTTGCTTTAAAAATGCATCTAAAGTTTGCAGCATCGATTAACTATGATTCCTTAAGAACCGTTTGTGTTGTAACTCTAAAATATGTAATAAAACTTTACTTCACAAAAGTAATATTCTTGTCTATAACACGTTTTAATGGAAATGTAATATGCTGTAAGTACACAATATACACTTTTGAATATTTTTATGAAGTTGCAGTTATGACCAGTAAAACAGCAGATCCAGGCCCGGACCGCTGGTGTAGCTGGTGTCCCGATCCCGACGGCCTTCGCTGCATGCCACTCCCCATGTCTCGCCCCATTTACTGTCAAACTACTGTCCTCTCAATAAAAGGCATAACCCCCCCCCCCCCCCCCAAAGGAAAACCCCAGCAGATCCTGCGTAATGTATTAAACAATGCTCGGACTAGGAAATCAACTCCCTTTGCAGATCAACGGTACACAATTACTTACACTTACCACCAATGTTCCTCAAGTAATTTAAAAAAAGTAAAAAATAAAAATATTTACTGTAACATATTTATATTTACTGTAACAATAGAAACAGCACAGCTGCTTTTACTGAAGGGAATATAACACGAGACAGGGTGTGGGGAGCTGTGGTTTTAACACACTCTGTTTCCTTGTTGAGAAAAAGGAAACGATACATTGTTCACCACAAACTACCCATGATGAGCACAGTTATTTTTGTTGTTTTGTATTTTTCATTCATTTGTATTTTGATGTAGTTTTTGCAATTTCTATTAAATTCAGTTTATTTTCAGCTAGTTTCCAGAGTGAGTTTTCTCATTTGAGTTGAGTTCTTACTGTTTAAAATGATTAATCTAGTTGTATTTCAGTAGTTTTGATCAATATAATAATAATGATAAAACAACATTCTTCCATGGACATTATTCATTTGGAATAATATGTAAGAAACTGAAGACATCAAACAAGAAGAATAGAGCCTGCAGCCTTGCATGCTCCAAAACATTTTAAAGAAAGTATTTCAAACTTGGGCTCTTCGTCAGGTCAAACTGTTTCACCTAATGAAGAGCCCAGGCTTGAAACTTTGTCATCAAAATATCTTAACCTAGCACCCCTAAAGCGATGTGCATATTCTATCAGCTTTTTGAGAAATCAAACAATACAACCATTCCTTTTTTTCTTATTCTTTTTTGCAATTTACAATTATTTGTCAAAATATGTTTGACTTTGTCTTATCAAAGAAAACTAGAACTGTAGTGGTCTCTTTTTGTTTGTGAAAAAACAAGGATGTTTTCAGGGGCTGGTGGTTGGGGGTTGGTATAGTCTCTGTGGTACCGTAGGTGCATGTATTTGCGTGCATATATGTGTCTGAGTCTGTAGATTTCCGTCTTGCATTTCCTTATTGTGCCGACCAGCCACTGACACACATGGTCATATTTTTGCTGAACCATTATACTCTTTGTTATCTAATAATACGTATAATAAACTATTTTGACATATCTAATCAATATAGTAGAGGAATATACAGTACAACATAGTTACCATTAGTAAGTCAATAGTTACTTTTCAAGCCTCTCGTCCTGGTAAGATGTCTATGGATATTCGTTCCGAGCCAGACTTGAGACAGAGTGATGGAGACAAAGGACATACAGGGGACACTGAGGACAGAGGACAGTTGGAGGAGAGTGGAGAGGAGGAGGAGGAGAGAGTGGAGGACATCTACCAGAACGTCCCTGGACCACCGGGGGACATGAGGGACAACGCAGCAGGAAGACGGACTCGGGGTGAGATTGATAAAGTTGTTAAATATTGTAAAGGTGATTATGATAGAATATCCTCCCAGTCACTGTAAGGGAAAGCCCCACCCTGTGTACCTTTAAAACACAACTAAAACCAGGTTTAAAAATGTCACAAACATATGAACATCGATACACTTTAATTCTTAACTAACTAACTAAATTAGGTTTTTAGTTAGGTTTAAACTAGGTATGGTATTATTATTTTTGTATATTTTTTTAGGCAGTTACTGTGGTGTTTTATATGTGGGGACTGTGTAAAAAGGCTCGAACGGCCAAGGCTCCAAAGACAGTCAGAGATGCAATTTGTTTTTTTGTATTTCGCCCAACTCCTCCACCGAACTCCAGTGCAAACTTATAACAACAATACTGGTCAAAAAGTCAAAAATAGAGCAATGAGGAAAAAAAATACGCACTTGAGGCAAACACTAATAAACAAAACCCAACTGGTTAAGAACTCTCTTCAGGCTATATCTTGATCACACAAGGCCCTGTAGCTCTCCCTCAGGGATGTTACCCGTGTTTTTGCCAATATCTTTCTGCCTGTCTGTCCCTGCAGCCTCCTTTAAATAGGGAGTGGATCCTACCACAGGACACGGAACCAATTAGCAACAATTCTTCCAAATACTTCCATAGATCCCCCAGTGCCACAGTATAAAACTAACCTAAACATTCCTAACGATGCGTTACAATTAAACAAATATAACTTGGGGTGAAGACTTAAATAAACACATTACTCCTAAAACATAGGAACACCCCTCTTCTCTACAGCACTTGGCACCTTCCTCATCAAGGGAATTGCCACCAGCAGTGCAGGAGAGACAACTAGCAAACAATCAGTGAATATAGAGTTTCAATACACCAGTTTAAAACCAATACTCCTTGCATAACTTGGAAAGCAGTCAGATGTGTGTATGTGTATATAGGGCATGGGCGCCGGAACGGAATATGAGATGGGGGGACACATCCGGGACACATGCACGCGCGCGAAGCGCGCGTGCATGTTGACCACGGGCGCGTGCGAAAATTTTGCGGTTATTTCGGGTGGATTTGTTGATTTTTGGGGGGGGGTAATGCGGTTATTTCGGTTAATTCGGTTCGCCTCGCGCGCGCGGTGGTCGCGAGGTGCGGGGGACTGGACTGATTTTATTATTTATAAAAAATAATTAAAAAAAAACTTTTTTTTTTTTTTTTTTTTTTGGGCTGGACTGAAAAGTTGGGGGGACAAATTGTCCTTTAATTAAACAGGCTCCGGCGCCACTGATATAGGGTAGTAGTAGTAGGGTAGTTCTCAAACTTTTTCGTGTCAAGGACCCCCACGATGTTATGTATTTGGCCAAAGACACCCATCTGACAATGTGTTGTGCCATTGATCCCCAGAAGAGAGGATTTGGGTAAACAAAATACAAATTATGAAACAACAATCTAATATTTTCAAGATTTTTCAAAAAATTACCTCAAATAGCATACAAGCTCGCAGCGCAGCATGAAGTAGCACATTATAAGCTTGTATCTGCTATTTTTTAGAACCACTGTTCTAAACCACTGTTCTAAATCCTAAGAGTGTTCTGAAAAACATAAGTTACCGCAGTATATAGCTAAAATCTAAAATGACACAGATGCTTTTCCGGTTTTAATGGGTTAATTAGTGTATTATTGATATCTTAATGTATGCATAAGTCAGCTGTGGGGAGCTGTGGTTTCAACACACTCCGTTTCCTTGTTGAGAAAAAGGAAACGATACATTGTTCACCACAAACTACCCATAATGTTCAGAGCACAGTTATTCTTTTTGTATTTTGATGCAGTTTTTGCCATTTTTGTTCAATTCAGTTCATTTTCAGCTAGATTCCAGAGTAGGTTTTCTCATTTGAGTTGAGTTCTTACTGTTTAAAATGATTAATAAAAAATGTCAGTAGTTTTGATCTATATAATAATATATATAATAAAACTGACATTATTCCATTCATTTATTACTGAAGATATACAACAACATCACTTTGCTTATTATATTAATTTATTTTTTGAATAATATGGAGAAATTGAAGACATCAAACAAGAAGAATAGAGCCTGCACCCTTACATGCTCCAATACATTTTAATGAAAGTATTTCAAGCCTGGGCTCTTCGTCAGGTCAAACTGTTTGACCTGACGAAGAGCCCAGGCTTGAGACTTTGTCATTAAAATGTATAGGAACATTTGAGTGTGCCGGTTCTATTCTTCTTCATGATCATATCTAAACCTGGCACCCTATGCATATTCCCAATACAACCATATTTTTTTTGCAATTTACAATTATTTCTCAAAATAATTCTTACTTTGTCTTATTAAAAGTTCATTAAAAAAGAAAGCTAGAAGAGAAGTGGTATCTTTTTGTTTGTGAAAAAACAAGGATGTTTTCAGGGGCTGGTGGTTGGGGGCTGTGGTAACGTACGTGCACACATTAGCGTGCATACGTGTGTCTGAGTCTGTAGATTTCCGTCTTGCATTTCCTTATTGTGCCGACCACTGACACACATTGCTCAACCATTATACTCTTTGTTATCTAGTTTAGTAGAGCTATACGACACAGTTACTATTAGTAAGTCAATAGTTACTTTCTAAGCCTCTCATCCTGGTAAGATGTCAACAGATATTTGTTCTGAGCCAGACTTGAGACAGAGGCATTAGACATTTGACTTTATAGTAGGTATATAGGTTTTTAGTTTGGTATGGTATTCTTATTCTTATCATTTTAGTTTTAAGCAGTTACTGTGGTGTTTTTATATATGCATATGCATATGTAAATGAGCTTCTAGCTAAATGCGGCATGTTTACATGAGATCATGATCAGCGGATTGAATTCACGTTCAACATATTTAATGTTCACTAATGTGCATTGTCCCTTCTAAATAAACTAAATAAAGTATTTCTCTTCGTCAACGTGGGAAAGGTGTTTCGTACAAAAACAAGGCATTTTCTTTCCTGAAAAGTTGATTTCATTCAGATTTGTTTTGCACCACAAACAAGTGTCTATCTTTCATTATAACTCCTTTGATGTGTAAAAGTATTTTTAGAGAGAAAAAGAGAGAGAGGCCTTGGTCCTGTTGGGTGTAGAAGGTAGTGGGGCTTTTGTCTTTCTCAGTCGCCACAAACATAGTATCTGGACTTTCTGTTTCAGGACAGCGCTCTAAAACAGTGAGGACTCTCATAGTTGTTGCTGTGTGTCTGAGCATGCTGTGTCTTATACTACTGGTTGTGATCGTACGCCTGGCCATGTACTGTGAGTATTCAGTGTCAAGAAACCACAACATGCATTCTGTTGCCTGTTATATTTGCGGCAACCACACAGATCACCACTATATCAGCCCACAACTTCTTTTGTAACCACTTAAAGGAGTAGTACTCCAAATAATGGCTTTTATTCCTATCAATTCCACACCCCATGAAGCCTTGAATTATTTCGTTTTTTGTCAACTTCCTGGGCCAATTATTTGATGACCCCGGTTCATCGGTCAGTAGGACACTCCGCCGGTCATGAAATTATTGGCTCAGGAATGCGACGAAAACGAAGAAATCTCCATGAATTCAAGGCTTCATGGGGTGTGGAATTGATAGAAAACAAGTCATTTTTTGGGTGAACTCCAAGCCCTATATACAGTACTTAGGGTTAGGCCTTGACTCCTTGAGTCCCCCCAGGGGTCTATATCAGGTGCCCCTCCTTTTTTCACCCTCTAATATATTTGCAGAAAATAGCCAATATACAAGCTTAGCTCACACATGAACAAGAGCAATAATGTTTATCATCACCTTTTTGGTCATTTGCAGATCATTCAGCCTACAACCAGTTAGTACAGAACCTGACCCTGGAGAGAAATAGCTTGGAAAGTGAATTAAACCAGCTGAAGAGTTTGACAGCAGGTGAGAACAAGTCAAAAGGTATAAAGATGAAGGAGATTTTATGTTTTTTCCTCACAGTCCAAAATTGTGGCTTAAACCATGTCATTCTGCTAACATTACTCGTGATTTCTTACTCAGGTCTTGTATTTGACTATTACGATGATGATGATGATGATGATGATGATTGATTATTATTATTATTATAATGTTAGAAATGATTACCAATGCATTGAAAATCTATCAGTAAATCTTCTGTTTGATGTTTAGTCAAGTCATGTCCCAGTGGATGGCAGAAGTTTGGATGCAGCTGTTATTACAACTCTGATGTCCTCAATACTTGGGATGAAAGTAGAGAAGAATGTCTGAAGACACCAGGAGCAGATCTGATGATCATTAACAATGAAGAAGAACGGGTTAGTGTGTGTGTGTGTGTGTGTGTGTGTGTGTGTGTGTGTGTGTGTGTGTGTGTGTGTGTGTGTGTGTGTGTGAGTGAGAGCAAGTGAGAGGCCGAATGGCTCGATATATCCACTGGCCAAAGGGGAACCCAGGAGACCCAGTTTTAAATCTCGGGTGCTAAACAGGCGTGCGTGCGTGTGTGCGCACGCCTCTATACAGTATGGATGTCTGTCCATCATCCATATAGATGCATGTGATGTACTGTATGGATGAACACCTGAATGTTCACCTGAAAATGAATTATGGTCAGGGGTGCACATAACTTTTTAGGTCTGGTACGCAGAAGAGCACCTGGACATGTGACTTGGTGCGCATGGCGCATGGGTCAGCCCGGACAGTTTTGTCAACGGGGGGGGGGGGGGGTGGGGGCGTTCAGCACGGTGCCCACCGTACAGTTTTGTCAACGGGGGGGGGGGGGGGGGGGGGGCGAGAAAAAAAAGGACGATCTGCTTCTAAACTCCGCCGATTTTGCCGTTTATTTTCTCACGCTGTTAGATAAAGCTCACAAGGTTGGTGCCCTGTGCTGCTGCGCTGATTTTATCCGCCAGATTGGGACGTTCACGGCATATTTTGTACCATTACGGTGCGTTCATCATCGGTGACGAGTGCCTCTAACAGCCGCTGCTGGCTGCGTGCACGCAGCGAGCCAGGCAATGCGAGGCGATGCGAGGCGACGCGAGTCATATCTCTACCCCTCCGCCTAATGGCTGTACATGGGGCCGACGGGTGCTTTAGAGTGATTGTGTGAGTGTGGCTTCAGGAAGTAAATTCCTAGCCTCGATCTCCAGGCTTTTATTTTTTAGTTTTGCTAAAAAATAAAAGCTTGTAAATTCCTGTCCCAGCTGTTGGTGCGCAAAAGCGCCTCGCGTTGCCTGATGTGGTGCGCATTTTTTATTTTGGGTGCGCATGCGCACCTGCGCACCAGTTATGTGCACCCCTGATTATGGTTCAATCATGTACATTCAGGAATTCATCAGAGGATTGAGCACTGTGAATGGAGAATATTATGAATCATGGATTGGTCTGAACAAGGCTGGAGGAGATTGGACGTGGGTGGACGGAACAACACTGACAACACAGTGAGACATTTTAGAAGTTTTTCTATTGTAATTCTATCAAAGCCATTGTATGTGAGTGAATGAATGAGTGGATGTGGTTAAAATACATTATGTTGTTACTCTGCAGGTACTGGGCCAGTGGATGTCCTGAAAACAATGAAAACAACTGTATAGAGCAGAAAGGGGGAAATTGGACGAATAGAGATTGTGATTATCTGAATCCCTGGATCTGTGAGAAGTGATGTTTCTTTTCTTTTCTTTCTCTGTTAGTAAAACTGCAACTAACTGTTCTAAAATGTGAAGTTAAACAGTAGTAATAAGTAGCGGAAACAGAAACAATAGAGAAAAAAAAGACAACAGAAGTTCATACTGTTGTACCCATAAACATGCAAGATAGCTATACTGCAGATAAGCGTGTTACTTTTGCTTTCACAGCTACCTATTTTTGCTGAATTGAACTGATGATGTTTATTGCTATGAAAACCATAACCAACACATCTTCATATTGTGCAAAGGTGTCATTCATGGCTCCATGGACTGATTACTTCCTCCTCTGTGTTTGACTCAGAAGCACATTGTTGCTATGACTGTAATGACTGTTCTCTAAATGTATGTACAGTACTGTATAGGTTTGTACCAATAATCACATTATAAACCACCAACTGTTATTGCTTTATATATAGTGTTGCTCCTTTTGCTTTAAAAATGCATTTAAAGTTTGCAGCATCGATTCACTATGACTCCTTAAGAACCTTTTGTGTTGTAACTAACTTTATGAATTAATGAACTGATCAGTGAAAATATGTATTAAAACTTTACTTCACCAAAGTAATTTTATTGTCAATCAACACGTTTGAATAGAAATGTACTATGCTGTAAGTACACAATAAACACTTGAATATTTTTATGGGCTTGGGTTGTCCCCGCTGGAAGTGGCAGATGAATTAATTAATTAATACCTGGCAATGAATGTGTTAAGTTTTAGACCAATACTTTTGTACTTTTACTCAGTTAATTTTGATTTCCGGACTTTTACTCGTAACAGAGTATTTCTATATTGCAGTATTGATACGTTTAACCTAAGTAAACAATGTGAGTACTTTTTCCACCACTGCCTGCTGGTCACCTGCAGTCAGTGAGTGAATCTAGCCTTCTCAAGCTCCAGTCAGACACTGTTGATTTGAAAAAAAGAGTTTGGATTACTTTGTTTGATGGGAAAGCGTTGCGATGGACAAATCACATCAATATAAACTATAGCACCTGCATGTGAATCGCCCCTGTCACCTCGTACTGCCCGCTGCCTCTGTGATCCGCCCTATTTGAAGAAATAATCCAGCGTTTACTTTAAGGCATGAGGACATGAAGAATGCATAGGCCTACATTTTCAATCACAATGGTTTGGCTGAAGATCCATACTACATGTCATGTTAGTTATGGTTTAAACTTTAAAGGGGAGCTGCATGGTCACCTTCTTTCAGACCGGCTAAACTTGCGCTGGAATGACAGCTTAATCTATTTGACCTATACTTCTGTGCTGCGCACTGGAATGATGTAATTAATTATTTAGGAGCATGTGTGTAAGATTTCAATAGCCCAACAGGCATAGGACACAAAGGCAACTGCGGAGCACTGGGGGCAGTCCCGAAAATGTAATGTTTCTTTGTCCCACAAAATGAACATATGAGAGAGAGAGAGAGAGAGAAAGAGAGAGAGAGAGAGATAGAGAGAGAGAGAGAGAGAGAGAGAGAGAGAGAGCGAGAGAGAGCGACACAGACAGGCAGGGAGAGAGAGACATAGATAAAGAGAGAGAGGCCTGACTGTCTCGTTGGTTGCTGCTGCGGCTTTCTCTACAAACCCACCCCCCCTCCCCCTCCCCCTCTCTCTCTCTCTCTCTCTCTCACACACACACATTCACTCACTCCCCGGCCCTTCTATCCACCACTTCCTCTTTTCTCCCCCAGCTCACCCTACCTTGCAGAGGCCTATATACCTTACTTCCTGTGCTCTGTGGGTGCTGGTGTCATGCACCAAAAATAGCAGATTTACAAGCTCACAACGCGTCCAAATATCGTGAGCTTGATGGGCTATTTCCGGTGCATGACTCTCACTTCCCTCTGTTCAGCCCATTTTACTGTCTGTCTCTCTTTATTGCATGGTTGCAGTTGTTTTTGCAGACAAACAATATAAAGGTTTTGGCATCAGAATTGCTTCTCTCTCCCTCTCCCATCCACCCCATATCTCTCTCTGCCACACACACACACACACACACACACACACACACACACACACACACACACACACGACAACCCACACAAACAAACACAAGCACTTTCATATGCTCTCTCTCTCTGTCTCTCATTGTTATTTTGTGCGTTTTCGTTTGGATTCTTCTCGTTCCGAACAGTGATTGATCTGAACCCAACTGAATACACAGGTTCAACATTGCTGAAAGATGCATTGAAAAAGTGTGCGCGTGCGTGTGTCATTACTCTATTGAATACTCTCTGTCATGGTGGGAGAACTCCATGTATACCTGCTGTATGACCAGAGCCATTGCAAAGTGACCTTTTAGAGAATGGAGAGCAAAAGACCTGATCCATTTTCAATCCATTTGTTTTGTACCAAAGTCCTCAAACATTTTCCTGCCTACACACATGAATGATACCAACTGTAAGACAAGGGTTCTCAAAAGTGGGGCTCGGGGACCCTCAGGGGTCCAAACGGAACCAAAATGGAGCCAAACAGTGTTTGGTTACACTACATTTCTCTCAGAGTTAAATTAGCACTGAGGATTTTACAGTGTAGATTTGGGGAGATAACACATCGTGTCAAATGGGGGGTCCGTGCCCCAATGCCCATCTAACTGGGGGTCCTTGACAATAAAAAGGTTAAGAATCACTGCGGTAAAAACAAATGGAAACACGATTCCAAGCTCGCCAAGACGGGCAGACGATCACACTTCACAATACTTACAGGATAGAGGAGTCAGTGAAGGAAAACAGCAGTGGTGGAAAAAGTACTCAATTGTTTTACTTAAGTAAAAGTAGCAATGCTGCAATGTATCATCATTTGGGGCCCCCCCACAAAAACAATCATCCCGACCCCCAGTTTGGGAACTGTCTCTCACAGGGTCATCTCTGGTTCTACACCAGGGGTCTTCAACAGGGGGTCCGGCACCCCTAGGGCAGGGGTAGGCAATTGAGATAAGCCTAGGGCCAATATCACTCCCAGACATTCCATCGCGGGCCGGGCCTCCCCGCGCACATGCCCGCGCGCAAAGCGCGCGGGCGCAACATTTTTCGGGTCTAATTCGGGTCTAACTCGGTCTAATTCGGGTCTAATTTGGGTCTAATTCGGTTCTGTTTGACCAATATAAATCAACATTTTTTCCGGTTTAAATATCAGCACAGGCGATTTTTCTGGTGATTTTTTTTTTCTTCTCCATTTTCCTCTAATCTAGCTATAAAATGTTATAAATCCTTTAAAATGCATCGTGTTTATGAGTGCATGATTTCAAAAGTGGGTTCAAAATCAAAAAATATTTTTCTAAAAAAAAAATTTTTTTTTTTTTCAAAATTTTTTTTTTCTCAAAATTATCTCACGGGCCAGATATTATTTCTGGGGGGCCAATTTCGGCCCGCGGGCCGCCTATTGCCGACCCCTGCCCTAGGGGGTCCTCAGAGTTACTACAGGGGGTCCGCCAAATCTTTGTGTGATATGTTTGTTTTTTTTTTACCATATCCACTTGAAACCTAGCATCCCTTTTCTGAGGAGAGCTTGGCGTTGTGAGCTTGTAGATCGGCTATTTTTGGCAAAGAGGTATAGGTGTAGAGGAAACAAGGGAACCAGGAGACCTGGTACTGCCAGACCCCTAGTGGTTGAAATCCACATGGCCGGACTTCGCATGACGTGTGTGCAGAGGAAAAGAGAGGAAAAGAGGGACAGACCGACCGACCGACCGACAAAGCCTCATGTAGGCCGACCCCCTGGGTCTGGCAAAAAGAGTAGACCACGTTAAAAAAAAAAAAAGTTGAATCTGAAACGCAATTTTATACAATATGGGGGTCCCTGCTTCATCTCTCTCTCAGCTAGGGGGTCCTTGGCCTGAAAAGGTTGAAAACCACTGTCTACACAGTGACCTCACACAGAGTCAGAGCATTTTCTTTCACGTTGAAAGGCAGTGTGATTGTAACAGTAAAGACACACAGAGGTAATTAAAGGCAGTGGGATTGTAACAGTAAAGACACACAGAGGTAATTAAAGGCAGTGGGATTGTAACAGTAAAGACACACAGAGGTAATTAAAGGCAGTGGGATTGTAACAGTAAAGACACACAGAGGTAATTAAAGGCAGTGGGATTGTAACAGTAAAGACACACAGAGGTAATTAAAGGCAGTGGGATTGTAACAGTAAAGACACACAGAGGTAATTAAAGGCAGTGGGATTGTAACAGTAAAGACACACAGAGGTAATTAAAGGCAGTGGGATTGTAACAGTAAAGACACACAGAGGTAATTAAAGGCAGGGGGATTGTAACAGTAAAGACACACAGAGGTAATTAAAGGCAGGGGGATTGTAACAGTAAAGACACACAGAGGTAGTTAAAGGCAGTGGGATTGTAACAGTAAAGACACACAGAGGTAATTAAAGGCAGTGGTATTGTAACAGTAAAGACACACACAGAGGTAATGTGAACCATGTTGTCTTACCTTTAGTGAAACAGTGAAGAGGAGCAGAGGAGTCAAGTTCATGGAGGTAAACACCAGGAGTCAATGCAGGACACCGAGGGAGAAAAAAGAGGAAAGAAGATCAAACACTGTGAGATTAAATCATTGTACAGCTCTTATATCATTCACCACTATACAGTAGTCCTATTTTACCAGTGGTGGAAAAAGTACTCAAGTAAAAGCATCAATGCTGCAATGTAGAAATACTCTGTTACAAGTAAAAAGTCCGGAATTCTAAATTTACTATCAAAATGTACTTAAAGTACCAAAAGTAGAAAGTATACTCATTACGAAGAATGTGCCATTTCACAACTTTTCAAATGTATAAAAATCTTTTGAAAATTGCAGATCTACAAGCTCACAATAGGTCGCATCGCGATCTGTAGATCTGCTATTTTCCAAAAATGTATATGGGGATGAAGTGGTTAATGTATGTTTTGTAATAATAATCAAAATCTACAAAGTAATTAGTAACTAAAGTTTTCAAATAATTGTAGTTGAGTAAAAAGTACAATATTTGTCTCTGAGGTAGTGGAGTAGAAGTAAAAGTACTGAGAATTGTTAATACTCCAGTAAAGTAAAAAAAAAAAGCCTCAAAATTGTACTTAAGTACAGTATTTGAGTAAATTTACGTAGTTTCTTTACACCACTGGAAAACAGCCACAAGTGTAACCACGCTCGCACGACGTGATGTGTGCGAGTTGTTCTTTCATTTAACACCGCTTAAGCATCGTCCAATAGGGACGCGGGTACTAACGGCCCATGGAACATCAAGGATGTTTAGTGGAGGAAAAAAACAGCCCTGCTATTTCTCTAAGTGTCTGAATGATGAGAGAGAGAGAGAGAGAGAGAGAGAGAGAATGACAGTAAGTCGTTATGTGGGCTCTTGATTTTCAAGTGGAGAAATGTGGCAACTGAGGAGAGATGTTTCAATATTTGAGCACTCGCCGCGTGTGTGTGTGTGCGTGCGTGCGTGCGTGCGTGCGTGCGTGCGTGCGTGCGTGCGTGCGTGCGTGCGTGCACATACAGTATATGGAGCAAATGCACACATATATGGAGTCAAATTGACATGCAGTATATGGAGTCAAATGCACATATATGAATCAAGTGCGGCATTGGTCGAACATTCTGTCCGACCTCTAGTCTATTAAGTGGGTGAATGATAATGACCAGAGGGACACAACTGGGTGAAAACGCATGCGCACGCACGCATGCGCACGCATGCACACGCACACGCACACACACACACACACACACACACACACACACACACACACACACACACACAATATTGCAGTTTCACTCTGTGATGTTCAGACCCAAAGAACGTGTGCACTATGTGTGTGTGACAGTCAGAGTACCGTCTCTTTTTATCCCTATAGGAATAGGAAAGGAACACCTTTGATACATCATCTTACCAAACTACCAACCAACTCTAATGTGACCAATTATAAATGACAGCTTGGTGACGGGTCCGGCTGAACCCGCACGGACCTCTCAAAAAGACAACACTGACAAAATATGTAGCCAAGAATACACTCTTTCCCTGAGCACTGTTAAAGCAGCACTAACTTTCGTCATCTACCCTGGATTTGAACCCGGTTTCCTGCACAAGTGCTGATGTTTTACCATTGAGCTAATACATTGAGCTAATAGAGCCTTCCTGCTTTGCTCAGGGGATGGATTGACTCTTGACCATCAGGTAAGAATGTGTGTCAGATCCTGCATGTGTCTATAGGTGAGACATGACCTTCTTTGACACAATCTTAATGTCTCAATAGAAGAGCAGGGAGACAACATACAACCACCCCAATTGTAGAAGTTATATTGTATTAGCGTACTCTACCACACAGATTGGACAACATTACATTTTATTAATTGAAAAAAA
>NC_139955.1:41969025-41971525 GCF_963454915.1 Gymnoscopelus microlampas
ACGGGACCGCAACCCACCCCAACCCGTCCCCAAAAATTAATATAAATCAACGACCCAGCCCGTCCCACAACCCGCCAAAAAAAAACACAAGCAGGTCCATTCAATTGCTTTCCAGAGAGAGAGAGAGAGAGAGAGGGGGACAGATGGAGGATGAGAGAGAGAGAGCATGCGCGTGCGCGTGAGAGAGAAGGTGTGTTTTATTTTTTCTTCCGTGGGTTGACCCGCTTTGCCCGCCCCGTATTTTTGCGTACCCGTCCGCCCGCCCCGCGGTTCAACCCGCGGGACCTGCGTGCTACGGGTCGGCCCCGTGCATCACTAACGTACGTACAATTAAATGGGAGAAAAATAAGCGTAAACAGAGCTGTGTTACATCGCAAATTAGAGAAAAACTATCTTACAAAAACAAAAAGAGTACAAAAAGAGTTGTGAAGTAGTTATACGTCAACATAGGAAAGGTTAGCTTGGGATAAACTTTTGAAACAAATGATAGCAGTCTCTGTGTCTCTCTCAAACACACACAAACACACATACACACACGGGAGCAGACACTGAGGTAGTGCCGTTAACTTTTCCAGACTGTATAATTGCATTCAGAACAAAAGCGAGCGCTGCGGCGCTGCGTCCAGCGCTCTGCATCAAGGTGTTGGGGATAACACCAGAATAATGGCCAGTTAAAGCACGACCCCTCACAACACTTCTTTTGGCCAAGCATAATATAATTCAGAAAGTTTAAGTACTATTAAATTATTCTCCGTTTCACAGACCGAGCATGAAACGTCCCTGGGATCCTTTTGAGGGAGTCTGACCGCTTTCATCTAGTTCTGTTCAGGCTCTGTCTGCTTTTCACACTTTAAGCACCTTCAACCCGGCGCCCCTATTTTAGACATAAGAAATCTTTAATCACTTAAACCCTCTATAGTAAAGCAGGGTTATAACTGTACTTGGACCGTCGTCGTCGCCCCTGGGCGCTACACTCCCCCTGCCAACCTAGTTAGCCCAGAGCCGAGCTCATGCCTCCTTCAACGCATGAAAGCCAATTAGCCTTCTTATCACCTGACAGGGGGGAGTTTCCCCGGTAGGACGGATAGCGCATGGAAGGAACACGTTATTCCACCAACCAGTTCCTTTCCCCTCCATCAGGCGCCCTGGAGCGTCCCCGGCAGGAATCGTACCCAGGACCTTCTAGCTGTGAGGCGACAGTGCTACAGACTGTGCCACCATGCCCCCTTGCAATATTTTGGCGAATGTTCCCCCCAGAATAGGCATGCTGGGGTTCACATGGTTAAAAACGGCATCCAACAAAATAACAGATTTTCAAGATATCTATAACAGGAAACAGCAGAGAAACAACAGCAATATAACAGCTACATAAATAACAGCTACATGAGTTGAGATGAGGCAAATGTTTTGAGAAATCAGGTCATCTTTGCAGACTAAAAGAATAGGAGTATGAATCCAACTCCAACATATGAGAAACATGGAACACTTTCAATGGACTTTTATATTGCGATTCCTCAGTTCAAAGTAGCTCCCTATCTTTCCACCATTTGGAACGATGAATGAATCGACACGTCTCTCTCTCTCACATGTTGTGTGATCTCCATGACCTTCCTTCCCGCTGCGCTGCGTATAAGCTCTGGGTTTCTTTCTAATGTATGCGCGATCAATACGTTCGCTCCCACGGAGAGGTCCTTATTAACTGATCAATATGACTATTCACATCGTTATTATTTACTTGATCAATACTCCGCTCAGATTATAGTTTAATTATCAGCTAAGCCTGATGGCATTTACATTCCAGTCAGCTGTTGTCGTGAGAGCGGTGCTGTTGCATAATCATTGTGTTTAACCCATTAAGACCTGAAGCCGATTCTACAAATGTCTTCTGAATCCCAACAGGTTTTTGAAAAACGTATGTTTCTATATCAGTGGTGCTCAAACTTTTTCATGTCAAGGACCCCCAAAATAATATGAATTTGGCCGCGGACCCCCATGTCAAAATATTTTGTTCCAGGGACCCCCAGAAGCAAAGATTTGAGTTAAAAATGTTTGCTTTAAAATATATATATATATATTATTCAAAGATTTGCACACATTTTCACAAATTTTCAAAAATAGCTGATCTACAAGCTAATAGCGCGGCACTCGGTGCCGCGCTATGAGCTTGTATATCTGCTATTTTTGAATAGCCAAAGTGTAAAATAATGCTTTTTTAGCTCAACCCATAGCAGTTCATCAGCCGTCTTTGTGTCATTGCTGTGAACACACAGTGAGGGGCCATGGGTTTGCCCTTGTGCAAGGCACTGAACCTCCACATACTGTAGAACATTGGTTCTCAAAGTGGGGTCCGGGGACCCCCAGGGGTCCTTGGGGGGTGTTCCAGGGAGTAGGATATACAACAGCAGTGACAACGCAGTCGAAAATGAATGCTATTGGTTGGGACCCAGAGCAGGGGTGGGGAATGAATGCTATTGGTTGTGTAGCTTGTCAATCAAATCAT
>NC_139955.1:41975872-41983372 GCF_963454915.1 Gymnoscopelus microlampas
AAATAACCGAAGAACAAGCTCACAACGCGTCGCTTCGGTGCTGTGAGCTTGTAGATCTATTATTCTCGTTATTATTATTATGTTTCGGCCACAAAATACGGAAAACAGGTTGAAAGCGGTTTAATAAAATAGCTGATGTATGAAATAGGGCTAACACGGTTAAACCGATTTTGATGCTATATTAACCCATTAAGACCTGGAACGCATCTGTGTCATTTTAGATTTATTTGGCTATTCAAAAATAGCAGATCTACAAGCTTGTAGCTCTGCTATTTTTGAAAAATCATGAAACTTTTTTTTTTTTGTTTTGTTTTTTTTCAAAAAACTGTTAGGATTTAGAAAACATTTTTAAGAATCACCTCAGAACCACCTTTGCTAGGGGACCCCATGGAAGTTGGAACCTGTTTTTGTCGCATTCCTAAGCCAATAATTTGATGCCCAGCGGACCGGTAGGCAGTGGTTCCGGTAGGAGACACAAAGGAGACTCTTTGTGTCTCCTACCGGAACCGCTGCCGGTCATCATATTATTGGCTTAGGAATGTGACAAAAACAAAGAAATATCCATTAATTCAAGTCTCTATGGGGTGACTAATCGATAGGAAAAAAAACATTTTGGGGGTGAACTATCCCTTTAAGTACTGTAAATGTACTAGTTAATTTACTCCACTGTATATATATATATATGCAAATCCTTCTTCCGTTTCCCACAGTTATTTGTTCTCTTCTTCAACGGTGTGTATCCTGTACATGTGTTGTGTTCAGGTAAGCTGGTTGTTTTCCTGTGTGTATCCTGTACATGTGTTGTGTTCAGGTAAGGTTGTTTTCAAGGCATTACCTCAAAACCTCATGACAGACTTGACAGTCAAAGAAAAAGCTCCCTTAGCTTTTATAGATTTGAAGTGGATTACATTACGCCGCCAGATGCCAAGCTGTCACATTAAAAGGAAAACAACTGCTTGATTCCTCTGCGAACAGCAGAAGGATTCATGGAGACAGATCCACGTCATCCAGTTGACTGTGAATCCCCCAGAGCCGTCCCACACAGCCGTGCACCGCACGCCTTCTTTTTTGTGCGCTATCCTGTCAATTCAGAGAACGGCAGCACCTATATACCAGTGGTGGAAAGTAACTAAGTACATGTAGTCAAGTACTAATACTTAAGTAATGTTTCCCCCCTTTTTGTCTTTTATTGAGTATTTGTATTTCCAATGTTCAATATGTTTAGTAGTGGTGGGATAAGTACTTAAGTAAAAGTATCAATGCTGCAATGTAGAAATACTCTGTTACAAGTAAAAGTCTGGAATTCAAAATATACTTGAGTAAAAGTACAAAAGTATTGGTGTCAAAATGGACTTAGAGTACCATAGGTACTCATTATGCAGAATGTCCTATTTCAATTCAATTTCAATTCAATGGGCTTTATTGGCATGAGAAAACATACGTTTACATTGCCAAAGCAGAAAGCACAATACAACAATAGATATAATATTTCACAGGTTTCAAATGTATTAAATAATAAAAAAAAATCTTAGCAGAAAATTGCAGATCTACAAGCTCACAATGCGTCGCATTGCGACACATTGTGAGCTTGTAGATCTGCAATTTTCAAATGCTCAAAATGTATACAGGGCTGAAGTGGTTACTGTATGCTTTGTAATAATAATCCAAATCTACAACGTAACTATTAACTACAGTTTTCAAATAATTGTAGTGGAGTAAAAGTACAATATTTGCCTCTGAGATGTAGTGGAGTAGAAGTAAAAGTATTGTAAATTGGAAATAGTAAAGTACAAATACCTCAAAATTGTACTTAAGTACAGTACTTGAGTACATGTACTTAGTTACTTTCCACCAGTGTATATTTGAATGCCAATACGTTTGTACTTTTAGTCAAGTATATTTTGAACAATGGCCTTTTACTTGTCACAGAGTACTGTATGTCTGCATCGTGGTATTGATACTTCTCCCAGACACCAAATCCACTGGGCTATTAACTGTAGCCTCCTGTCAGACCCAACAGCTGCCAGTTGTTGAATTTACCCAGTGCTTCTCAAAGTGATTAATTAATAGTGATGCTATTGATAATAGCATCCCTATTTTATACGGTACTTCAGATATCTTCGGATATTCATGTTTGTGAGCTTGTAGATGTGCTATTCTAGTTTAAAAAAAGCCTTTTGGGGGGCGTCTGCTGGCCTAGCGGTCCAGGCGCATACCACATAAGCTGGTAATCCAGTATGACAGCGTGTCGCAGGTTCGACTCCCGTTCCCGACGACCTTTGCTGTATGTCTTGCCCCCATCTCTCTCCCCATTTCCTGTCAGCCTACTGTCCTGTCCAAATAAAGGCATAAAAAGATCCCCAAAAAAATATCTTTAAAAAAAAGCCTTTTGGAAAGTTTTGAAAGACTTTAACGACACATCTTATGCGGTCATGGACATTCTTTTCCCTCCAATCGTTTGTCCACGGTTGAACACATAACCTTGACCTAAAAATGTCTGGTTCCGTGTGGCGGAAATGTCCGATCTATCCTAAAGATAACCTGATGAAGGTCTGACTAACAGACCGAAACGTTGTTTCCCATTAAAACATTTTAATTGCATTTGACAGTGTGCAGTGAGTTTTTTTCTTTTCTTTTTCCATCTAGAATCTCACAACATGGCAGCGGATCGTGACATGTTGTGAGCTTGCAGAGCTGCTATTTTTGCCGACGCGGTATAAATGATTAAGCATATGGGCTGAGGGACAGCAGGGGTTTTAAAGAAGTTGTTGTGCGTGTGGCCAAAAAACAGAGTTTGACCAAATAAAAAATTCTAAATAGTGAGTTTACTTTCTAAACACAATCACCAGAGAGATGTGAGCTGGAGAGAGAGAGAGAGAGAGAGAGAGAGAGAGAGAGAGAGAGAGAGAGAGAGAGAGAGAGAGAGAGAGGGGAGAGAGAATTGTAATATTGTCACTTGTCGGGAGGAAACCTTGTATTGTCCAAGGTGAAAATAGCCGATCTATAAGCTCACGATGCTTCACAAGGTGACACGTTGTGAGCTTGTAGATCGGCTATTTTCACTACTTCTCTGTGACACTCTTGTGTGATGAAGCAGGGCATCAATTTACAAAAAAAAAAAGGTTTCTGCCTGTCATCAACGATATGATAGAGAGTGGGAGGGAGACAGTGAGAGAGAAAGAGGGAGACAGTGAGAGAGAGAGAGAGAGAGAGAGAGAGAGAGAGAGAGAGAGAGAGAGAGAGAGAGAGAGAGAGAGGGGGGGAGACAGTGAGAGAGGGAGGAAGACTCAGGGTTTAAAAATAAAATCAGCAAAATGTGAGGGTTTTCCAAACAAGCCCAAATGAGATTTGAGATGCTATATAATTATGGTGAGTGTCGTCCCTATGAATCAGGAGGGGCTGTGTTACTTATTTGCATAATCTGAATATAATCTTTTATATCAACACCGTGTACCCAAAATAAACAGGCTGACAAGCTGATGGGCTGTGGGTAATTATTAGCATATGAAAATAACACGCACGCACGCACACACAAAAACACACACACACACACACACACACACACACACACACACACACACACACACACACACACACACACACACACACACACACACACACACACACACACACACACACACACACACACACACACACACACACACACACACACACACACAACCACTACCTACTACTGGCATATATAGTACAGAAGCACACATCCACACATCAAGCACATATTGATCATTGAAGACTTTAAACTAGCGACTGAAAGCTTTAAAATTATTTATGAAAATGTTTACTAAGGTAATGAAATCAAGTGTAAAGTCTGGCTAAAACGTGCTCTGCAGCTAGCAGGAGAAGAAATAGCAGCATCTGACAACTGAAATAAGCGACATCTGCCATAAACACTCATTTTCTCAACTACACACAGCGGGATATACAGTATGTATGCTCACCCACACGGAAAGGAAATATATGAACATATATGCCAATATATGGCAGGTATATGCAGAATATATGCTGCATATATGTCATATTCAGGTTCATATATGTGCATATATGTTGATATATAGGGAATATATGTCTCATATATAGATCATATATGTTCACATATATGCCACAATCAGGTTCATATATGTGCATATATGTTGATATATAGGGAATATATGTCTCATATGTAGCTCATATATGTTCACATATATGCCACAATCAGGTTCATATATTTGCATATATGTCATAAATGCCTACATATATGCCTACATATATAGCTAATATGTATTTGACTTTTTGCATATATGTCATACATAATGCCTATATATATATATATAGCTCATATCTCCCTTTTTTATTTGCAAGGTAATATGTGCATATCAGTCCAAAGTTATATAAGAAAATGTATTCATTATTGTATGTATTTCCATTCAATGTAGATTGTGGTTTGTGGATTGTGGAAGATATAACATAAAGACAATATTGTTTAATTAGGTCTGCTGCCACTCTTATTTATTTTAAAACACAACTAAAGACCTTTCTGTTTTCCATTGCCTTCTAGAGGCACAACAATTTAAAATGTTTTACATGATGTGAACATAATCATCATTATCAGTTATTATTATCATTAGTAGTTGTATCCTTCAACTTCTTGTTTATGCCCCAACTGCTATACAGGTTTTGTAGCAATTTTGTAGCAATTATGGAAATATTAGACCCTAATTGTCGAATGTTTAAGAATGTTCTAATCACGTATACTTTATTTTACTTAAAAATATTTTCCTTTTTTTTTTTTTTTTACATTTTGGACAAAATAGCCAATTTACATTGAGGTGTGCAGATATCCCATGCCGTGCCCATCTATCCTGTTACTTACAGCAGTGGTTCTCAACCTTTTCATGCCGAGATCCCCCAAAATAATCATATTTGAACTGGGGACCCCGAACAAAGCAAAGTTTGTTGTTTACCCAGGGTGTTGGACTAAGTGCGGAACTTATTTACAGCCAGACCCTGCATGGAAGCCTTGCTCAAGGGCTATTCAGCGGTGATTCATGATTGATGTGATGAATTGGGGAATCGAACTAGGGACCTTCCGGTATCAAGGCCGCCCCTCTAACCACTAGGCCACCGCTGCCACGAACCCTAATATGTATTTGGAATGTAGGAGTTGATGCATTTAGTTTGACTCCACAGATCAATATTGTGAAAATAGCCGATCTACAAGCTCACAACAACGGCTTGATGGGTTATGTTTGCCTCTTTCTTATATTTTTGGCAATTTGGCCAATGTTTGACCATTTTTTTGGTATAGTTTGTTGATTACTTTTGATGCAGTAATAGTCTTTTTCTTTGCTTTCTTTTATTTATTTTTTAGGTATTAAAAAGTTTACTTAAATTTTACTTCACTGTCATCTGGGAAACTCCCCAACATCATATGGGGACCCCCCTGTGGTTCCCGACCCACAGGTTGAGAACCACGCTCACAGAAATACGTCACGCAGCTCTGGGCGGAGCTTATTCGTTTTGAATTCATCATGTGGATCTAACGTCTGTCGGCGAACATTTATTTACAAACAAATCGGGTGCTTCCGTGCTTCTACTCTACTAGATAGCAGGTAAGTTCTTTAATTAGTTTATGGAATTATGTTATCCACATTGTTAGTATCGTAAAAGTGCAATTATATTAGCGTATTAGCCATGGATCACACGACGCTCGTCCGTCATGAGCGTCATGGCTGAACTGCAACCTGGTTTTTGTACTTTCTCTATTTACAACCTGTACATCCACATACACGTTCACATTTTAAATATAAAGTGCTTACTCCATGGCCACGGATGTTACAAGTCTACTAGGGCACTCGGAAATACCTGTATTGTCTGTATTGTTCAATAAAAAGCATTTTAATTCGATTGGTGGCCATTTTTTCCGTATTTCCTCATGCTTTCAACTACGCGACCCTATTGGTTGGGAGGTGTACTGCACTCTGATACATTATAACTCTATGACACAATGGCCACCGATCGGATTAAAATGCTTTTTATTGAACCATCCGGAATAATACGAGTACTTACACCCACCCGAAGTGAATTGTAACATCCGTGGCCAGGAGTTAAGCACTATATATTTGAAATCAGAACGTCTATGTAGATGTAGGGCCGTAAATGGATAAAGTGCAAACACCAGGTTTAAGTTTCGTCATGATTGTCATGATACAGTGATTCGCTCCGGTTATGTTTTGTCGTAAGACTGTGTTGCACTCCCAAAAATCACTGATCTACAAGCTCACAGCGACGCATTGTGAGCTTGAGATAAGGTTTTTGGGGTGTGTAACACAGTCTTAGATATGGCATTAGCATATTCATTTCTCATGTTTCAGGGCTAATTCATTTCCATGTGGTGCATGATGAGTTTATTTCAGGTATAAATCAGTCCACCTCAGTGAGAGCTAATGTTGGCGTTTGTTTTGACTGTAATTCATTATTATTATTATTATTATTATTATTATTATTATTATTATTATTATTATTATTGTTATTATTATATCTGTGAATTTTGAACCAAAAGCAGGTAATGGTTCTCAAAGTGAGCACCAGGGACCCCCAGGGGTCATTGGGGGGTTTCTAGGTGGTCCCCTGGTAAAGCATCAAATCAGTTTAACCACTTAAACCCTATACAAAGTGCCTATTTGAAAATAGCAGATCTACCAGCTCTTAAAAAACTAAAGAACACTGTAAACAATATGTGTGGAATATTTTTGAAGCACTTTTGTAACTCAAATCTTGAGTCTGCATAGCCAAGTACATACTAATTAGGGGGTACTTGACATGAACATGTTTGAGAACCACTGATTTGTATAACATGAGTTCATTAATCAGTTCTGCATTGTGAAACACTTTGCCAAGTTCATCAGAAGAACTGAATGAATTATGAGAAGGGGGCACGGTGGCGCGAATTATGAGCAATCTGATGAGTTAACATTACTTTTTAAATGACTAACACACAAATAATGTTTTAAAATATTTCTACTATCACAGTTGCTGAAAGAAACACCTGGCTGGCAGTGAGCACCAGTGCAAAGACTGGACACGACAAGAAGAAGTGCGAAGACGATTTTCAGGTGAAAAGAATATCTGCTGCTACATGATGTCTTTACTTGCATTAGTCTGATGATGTCTTTATTTTTTATTTAATTTTGGGATACTGTGTACTTTCGTTTGATACTTTTTTTTTTGTTTGACATTCTTCTCCTCTAAAATAATAATCATGAAATATTTCTTAAGGTGGCAAGCCAAAGCGAGGTGAAGGGGATCAGCTGGAAGCCCTGGACGCTGAGAAAAAGACAGCCATAATTGGTGAGTAAAAACAAAAGAATTGAGAAAGGAAAATGGGTAATATTAATAGCTGATGCCTTAAGTTGGCTACTTTAACATCCCTGTTTCACTATTTATTAGCTATCAGTGGAGACGGCATCATGTAAGCATCGACACCATTAATGGTATCTTGCA
>NC_139955.1:41990872-41993372 GCF_963454915.1 Gymnoscopelus microlampas
AAAAAAGCAGACAGACAGACAGACAGACAGACAGACAGACAGGCAGGCAGGCAGGCAGGCAGGCAGGCAGGCAGGCAGGCAGACAGTTTGTACAGGTTGAGGATAATGGTGTAGCGTCTCTCGCTTTTGATGAAAGCAGATTTTGGAACAGGCCTTCAAGGAGAGCCTGTGAGCGTCCATACGCGTGGGTGGGTTTGCTGTGTGCAAAATGCATGAGCACGTGTGTGTGTGTGTGTGTGTGTGTGTGTGTGTGTGTGTGTGTGTGTGTGTGTGTGTGTGTGTGTGTGTGTGTGTGTATGTGTGTATGTGTGTCGTGTGGGACAGGGACCCCCTGCTGTGGCCTCCACCTGTCTCGTGAATATTAATGACAACCTCGACACAGGCCCGTTGTTCTGTGTTCTCTCTCTCCTTGGTGTTTCATCAGTAGAACCACGTT
Organism: Gymnoscopelus microlampas; assembly: GCF_963454915.1. NCBI lineage: Eukaryota > Metazoa > Chordata > Actinopteri > Myctophiformes > Myctophidae > Gymnoscopelus > Gymnoscopelus microlampas. The sequence continues at coordinate 41,991,309 of NC_139955.1, forward strand.
GTTCTGTGTTCTCTCTCTCCTTGGTGTTTCATCAGTAGAACCACGTTGTTTTTTGTTCTCTGTCTGTTTGGTGTTTCTTCAGTAGAACCACGTTGTTTCGTGTTCTCTCTCTACTTGGGGTTTCTTCAGGAGAACCACGTTGTTTTGTGTTCTCTCTTTGCTTGGTGTTTCTTTAGTAGAACCACGTTGTTCTGTGTTCTCTCTCTGCTTGGTGTTTGTTCAGTAGAACCACGTTGTTCTGTGTTCTCTCTCTGCTTGGTGTTTCTTCAGTAGAACCACGTTGTTGTTCTGTGTTCTCTCTCTGCTTGGTGTTTCTTCAGTAGAACCACGTTGTTTTGTGTTCTCTCTCTGCTTGGTGTTTCTTCAGTAGAACCACGTTGTTTTGTGTTCTCTCTCTGCTTGGTGTTTCTTCAGTAGAACCACGTTGTTTTGTGTTCTCTCTCTGCTTGGTGTTTCTTCAGTAGAACCACGTTGTTTTGCTGCTAGCTGTGCTCCAGCAACAACACAAGCACACACACACACACACCGGCGACAAAGACCGCAAGTCCGCTATATATACGTGTAGCTATAAAGACAGCTCTGTGTGTGTGTGTGTGTGTGTGTGTGTGTGTGTGTGTGTGTGTGTGTGTGTGTGTGTGTGTGTGTGTGTGTGTGTGTGTGTGTGTGTGTGTGTGTGTGTGCCAGTGTCATGCACCAAAAAATAGCTGTTCTACAAGCTCACAAGGCGTTGTAGCGCAACATGTTGTGAGCTTGTAGATCTGTTATTTTTCGGCTGTAGGCTTACGGTTAACCCTAATCCTCAAACGTAGGGTGTGTGTGTGTGTGTGTGTGTGTGTGTGTGTGTGTGTGTGTGTGTGTGTGTGTGTGTGTGTGTGTGTGTGTGTGTGTGTGTGTGTGTGTGCGCGCGCTGTGTTTCGTGCACGGCTGTTTGTCACACTCCAGAAAGTTACAAGTTTTAGCGTCCGTCCGTCCGTCCTTCCGTGACCTCCGTTCTTTCACTTTTTAAGTGTTTTTTTTATAGAAGTGCACAGCCTTACACACACACACACACACACACACACGCACACACACACGCACACGCACACGCACACTTTGCGAGCTTTTAACACACTCCAGCTAAACTGTAGTTTTTTAATGTTACAGTGTTATAAGTTCATATGGATTTATGCAAGAGTTTTTTTTTTTCCTACCCTAAAGGAAATATAGATGACATTTTTATGAAACTATATGTACACCCACAGTCAGCTTTTTAAAAGGTGCGGTGTGTTTATCGAAATTATTCCAGATATAAGGGCTCCTTTATCCAGGTTTTTATGTAGAAAGGTTTGCAATTGCAGTGCACTTTAAAACGCTCATTAATCAGTGACTGCTAGGTTGCAAGGTGCTGGACAAATTGCTTTGCCTAAATTACAACACGCGTTCTCAGATGTCCATACTGTACCATACTGTATATATTTTACGGCAGTGGTTCTCAAACGTTTTCATGTCAAGGACCCGCAAAATGTATATGTATTTGGCCGCGGACCCCTATCTAAAAATATTTTGTTCCAGGGACCCCCAAAAGCAAAGATTTGAGTTACAAATGTTTGTTTTAAAAATATATATATATTCAAAGATTTGCACACATTTTAAAGATTAAAAAAAAAAATAGCAGATCTACAAGCTCATAGCGCGGCACTCGGTGCCGCGCTATGAGCTTGTATATCTGCTATTTTTGAATAGCCAAAGTAAAAAAGGTCATAGTTATTCCCATGCTATATTTACACATTTTGCTGGGTACCCCCTGGAACCCCCTCAAGTACCCCTGGGGGTCCCCGGACCCCACTTTGAGAACCAATGTTTTAGGGCAACGTTCAACTTTTTTTGTCAGGCCAAGGACCCCTTAGCTGAGAAACAGACGAAGCAGGGACACTATGCACTACTTAGAGGAAGGCTAACTTACGACGAAACTATAACAAATTAGCATTTTCTATCAGACATAGCTATACATCCTTATAGGAAAGGCTAGCTTGGTATAATCTCTCTCTCTCTCTCTCTCTTGACCCCTCCCCCAAGCTATTTCCA
>NC_139955.1:41998372-42053372 GCF_963454915.1 Gymnoscopelus microlampas
GAGTACACAAATATCCCTTACACTACCTTTAAGTTAACTCCGTAGAGTACAAACAATGCAACTTACACCTAGAGTACCTGGAGTATTTTTTTTGTACAAGAGTACAAAAATATCCCTTACACTACCTTTAAGTTCACTTTAATAGGCCTACTCTAACTTTAAGTTAACTCCGGAGAGAGTACAACAAATATCACTTACTCGACCTTGAAGTTGACTCTGAAGAGAGCACGAAAAATATGACACAGCAAGAGTACAAAAAATACCACTTATGTTGTTATTGTTATTTCTCAAAAGAGTAAACTAAATATCATAGAGCAGTGGTTTACAACCCTTTTCATGTCAAGGTCCATTATTTATTTGGCATTTGAGCCACGGAACCACCGTCTGATGAGATATAGACACTCAGACCCAAGACTTAGAATATGTTGCCGTCGTTGGATACGATTTTGTCCACAATTCCATCCATGCTGTATTGATGTTGGTACCATTAGGAGAGATAAACAGGCAAACGTTGTTCAAAATGACAATTATTTAATTAAGTAATGCAGATGTTTAACAATGATTTAACTCTTGAGAGCGTAAAATGAAACCAAATGGACCCGTACGGGTCCATATGGTTTCATTTTACACTCTCAAGAGTTAAAGATCTATAAGGATCCATTTGGTTATCCCAACTCTCCATCATTTAGCTGGGGACCACCTGGAACCTCCCTCAAGGACCACTGGCGGTCCCCGGACCACTGGTTGAGAACCACTTGCATAGTGTATCCCTTACACTACCTTTAAGTTAACTCTGAGTGAAAATGGAAAAGAGTACTCTTAAGAGAGTACCAATAAAACTGAATTTGGTTCCATTTGTACTCTCTTCAGAGTGCACCTGCAGACACACATCAGCTTGGGGGGGTGGGGGGCTGAGATGAGAGGAAGGAGGGGGGAGAGGGGGGGATTCATTGAGCCAATCACACTGGGGGATGATTACCAGGCCAGATGGAGACCACCAGGTTGGGGAGTTGTTTTTTTTTGCCATGGGGCCAGAGCTGTCACGCATATAAATGTCTTCTGAGTATACGTTGTCTGTCTTTCTGTCTGTCTGTCTGTCTGTCTGAGGCACTATTTGGAGAGAAGCTGGGTTTCTCTCTCTCTCTCTGACTAGGAGGGGAATAAGTGTAATTCCAGCGGGACGGCAGCATTTCACTAAAAGATCCAAACAGTCTCTTGTCAAAACAGATCTGTCTCCATGGCCATGTTGTCATTATTTTGGCTATCTCTCTCTGTCTCACTCTTTGTACCTCTGTCGCTCGCTCGCAGCTCTCTCGCTTTACGCACACACACACACACACACACACACACACAAAGAAAGACAGACAGACAGACAATACACACGTCAAACAAATCACTCAAAGTTTTGGCAGTTTCACATCCCTTCTCGGTGCAATGGGCGAGCGTGCATGTATGCAGGCACATTCATGCGTGTGCGTGCGCACACGCACACGCACGCACGCACGCACGCACACACACACACACACACACACACACACACACACACACACACACACACACACACACACACACACACACACACACACACACACACACACACACACACACACACACACTCGCACAGTCACACGCACACACACAGGGGAATTTCTGTGGACACCCAGGCAAAGGTGATATACAGATACAGTGTGTGCATACAGATATAGTATGCTATCTTCCTCTTTCACGCTCAATCTCTCACACACACACACACACACACACACATACGTGCGTGAGTGCGTGTGCGTGTGCGTGTGCGTGTGCACACACACACACACACACACACACACACACACAGAGAGAGAGTCTGGTGGGAGTCTGATGGGTAGCGTTTGTGTCAGGGTTGTCTGTGTCAATCAGGATCAAACTCCGCCTCCAAACCTCTGACCTCATCATCGTCGTGACAACCCAGGCCTGTCACACAACTCTGCTGAGATGGCAACTTTACCCAGAGAGAGAGAGAGAGAGAGAGAGAGAGAGAGAGAGAGAGAGAGAGAGAGAGAGAGAGGGGAATGGATGAGACAGAGAGGAATGATAGAGATTGTGCATGAGTCTGTGTGTGCCAGACTGATAGACATACATACTCTCACTGTGTGTGCGTGTGTGTGTGTGTGTGTGTGTGTGTGTGTGTGTGTGTGTGTGTGTGTGTGTGTGTGTGTGTGTGTGTGTGTGTGTGTGTGTGTGTGTGTGTGTGTGTGTGTGTGTGTGTGTGTGTGTGTGCATGTGCAAAGAGAGTACAAAACAGACAGAGCAAGGCAGCAAGAGAGGTGCAAATATAGATAGCATGTGGATGTGAGAGAGAGAGAGAGAGAGAGCGAGAGAGAGAGAGAGAGAGAGAGAGAGAGAGAGAGAGAGAGAGAGAGAGAGAGAGAGAGCTCCTCAGGCACACAAGGACAGTGAAGGCAGAGCTGTGTGATGTTTACTCCATTACCTGTGTGATTGTGGCCAAACTGAGCTGAATAAACGCTTCATTGGGCTTCTAGCATAACGTCACTGTCGGCAGAAACCTCTTATCTCCATATTCTAACTTATTGAGGGTTTTATTTTCTTTCGTAAATGAACACCCTACTTCATTGGTTCTCAAAGTGGGGTCCGGGGACCCCCAGGGGTCCTTGAGGGAGTTCCAGGGGGTCCCCAGCTAAATGATAGATTAGGCACCAAATGGACCCTAACGGGTCCATTTGGTTCCATTTGTACACTCTCAGAGTTAAATTGACATAGATTTTACCATATAAATTGCGATGCAAGTGATAGAAATGCCATTAAATGGGGGTCTGTAGCCCTAATGCATGTCAAACTGGGGGTCCTTGAAATTAAAATGGTTGAGAATCACTGCTAGAGCCGTACAAAATCTTCTCTTATGGGGGTCCCTGGCATATCTTTTCAAATGGGGGTCCACAGGCTAATAAGTGTCAATTTGGGGGTCCTTGACATGAAAAAGTTTGAGAACCACTGCCTTACTTGATCATACTAAGACCAGCGTCACACAAAAGCATCTCTAGTAGCACATCCACACAAGCATCTACAAGCAGTTTAGAGCTTGTAGATCTGCTACTTTCTTTTGGTATTTTTACAGTTCAATCGCACGCCTCGGTTTCCCGGGAACATCAATCAATTTAATTATGTTTTAGCCAATATTAAGATTAACCCATTAAGACCTGAAGCCATTTCTACAAATGTCTTCTAATTCCCAACAGTATTCTGAAAAAAAAACAACTTATGTTTCTATCAGTGTCAGTGGTGGTGCTCAAACATTTTCATGTCAAGGACACCCAAAATGATATGTGTTTGGTCGCCTGGACCCCCCATCTTGTTCCAGGGACCCCCCCACAAGCAAAGATTTGAGTTAAAAATGTTCGCTTTAAAACAATATATATTCAAAGATTTGCACACATTTTCGCGATTTAAAAAAAATAGCAGATCTACAAGCTCATAGCGCGGCACTCGGTGCCGCGCTATGAGCTTGTAGATCTGCTATTTTTGAATAGCCAAAGTGTAAAATAATGCTTTAGTTTCCAATATACCGTTTTTTTAGGGAGATATGAGGTTTATACCCGACAGAGACGATCATGTCTGATGAGCCTGATGCTCTGCTGAGGTTATTTTAGACTTTTATTTAATCAGGTGGTTCGTCTGCCCCGGTGAGATTAACCCATTCCATCCATCCATTCCAATTTTAACAATTATTCGGCTATTCAAAAAAAATAGCAGATCTACCAAGCTCATAGCGTGGCACTTGTAGATCTGCTATTATTTGAAAATGTGTGAAAATGTGTGCAAATCTTTGAATATACTGTATTTTGTTTTTCTAAGCGAACATTTGTAACTCAAATCTTTGCTTCTATGGGGGTCCCTGGAACAACACAGTTTGAGATGGGGGTCTGCGGCCAAATATACATAATTTATGGGTGGCCCTTGACCTTCCAGTTTGAGAACCACTGATATTATAGCAACATACGTTTAAAAAAAAAAACTGTTAGGATTTAGAAGACCCCAGAAGCAAAGATTTGAGTTACAAATGTTTGCTTTAAGACATATATATATATATATATTCAAAGATTTTCACGATTAAAAAAAATATATAGCAGATCTACAAGCTTGTACATCTGCTATGTTTTAATAGCCAGAGAAATCTTAAAATGACACACAGATGCGTTCCCGATCTTAACGGATTAAGAGAACGATCCACCTGAACAGAGAGACCTAGGAAATGAAGTCAAGCACGACGATCAGTCAATGTCTCAGACAAACAGCACACACACACACACACACACACACACACACACACACACACACACACACACACACACACACACACACACACACACACACACACACACACACACACACACACACACACACACACACTCAGACAAACAGCACACACTACACGGTCGGCCGGGTACGCGTGAGCGAGTAAAGAGGTTTCTTTTTTTACTTCATCTTTCGGGATCTGTTTCCGTTTGTGGTTAAATGAGCTGCTTTATCAGCGTGGCTGAAGAGCATGATGCTAAAGTGTCGGGTTTCAACACTACGTGGTATCCTTAATTTGGCATTCCGTTGCTGTCAGGGCAGAAGCCTCTTACCGGTATCTCCATAGTTGAACTGTTTGTGCTTTTTTTGTAAATTAGATCATACTACAGCAGTGGTTCCCAAACTAATTCTAATGAGTTAAAGCTACTCAGTGCCCATGTACCTGTCAAACTACTTCAGAAGAGTGAGAAACGCCCACGGGCACAACACCAGAGGGAGCTCCACTGATCTCATTCCCCCCAGATTCGGCACAAACACGGGGGATGAATTAATTCTACTATTATGCCTATTATGTGGAAAATATGGAATGCCCCTACCACCACACCAGCCATCGAAAAGTGTGACTCCCTCTCCCTACTCTCCTTCAAAACCGCCATAAAAAGAGCCACCTGTCTACAATTTTGCAACTGGTGCACCGTCCGCACGCAACAACGTATATCAAGAAAACGGCGCTTTCAAATGTATCCGCGTTTATCGTGGACACGGGATAAGACAGGAACCAAAGGGAAACCTAGCTGGCAGATTGCAGAATCCTATAGCTTCAGCCTGACACACAGACAGTCCTATAGCATCAGCCTGACACACAGACAGTCCTGTAGCATCAGCCTGACACACAGAAAAGCAGCATGATAGAGAAAGAGGCAGCGCGTCAGCATGCTAATATTAACTGCAGAGAGAGTTCTAAAGCTGCCCGGGGAGCTGCAAAGTGCAAAGTGTCATGCTGCCTGTGATGCCTCGCTCATTAAGTGACACAACAAGCCACCCACCTACAGGTCGCAGAGTGCACACGTGCTGTGTTGTTGTTCTTTATTCTACTTCTTCTTTATGTCGATGCTGTCGGGCAGAAACCTCTTATCTCCATATTCTAACTTTAATGTGTTTTTTCTTGAATTGTTGTTCGCACTGCGAAGGCGTTGTGAGCTTGTAGATCAGCTATTTTCACAATGTCTGCCTCTTTCTTACATAATATTTGACAATTTCGCCAATTTGGTTGTAAAAAGGTCTTAACACATTCGGTGAGTTTTATCAAAAAAGTGACTTTCAGTGCCAGAGATCTCACCGTTTGTAGCACTACGCTGTTTACAGCTGCAGACTCCACGGCGAGCACCCGATTGTTAACAATATATGCGTGCAAGATGGTGGATGGTCCTGGCTAATGCCTGGAACAATAACATCCCTCACGCGAGTCACCATGGCGGAGTGATCTCGGATCGAAAATGAGTGGTTTTCCCCACTGTAAAAAGTTAAGGAAATGTGGAGGTTTTTTTTGCAAGGAGATAGAATGGGAGCGGACGGGAGCCAGGTTTTTTGGCACGGTGATCCATCTGTCCCTTCCTTCTCAGAGGCAACGTGGGTGATTCCAGAGCTGCGCTAGCCCCCCCCCCCCTTGTGGAAAAAAAGATTGATTTCACGTAGATTTACGGTTTTCACACTCAACGTCACATTTTGCAAAACCGGAGATTCCCGGTTTTGGCACTCAATGTGCCAAAACGCCTGAGGTTCCAATTCTACAAAATGACATCTAAATCATAACAGTTTTCTGAAAAACCTTGTGTTTTCTCAAACACGCCGCGTTTCGAGCTTGCAGATCTGTTACGTTCGGTGCTTTTGTGTGACACTGTAGTTTGATCAAGTAGGGCGTTAATTTACGAAAAAAAGCACAAAACCTTAAAATATGGAGATAATAGGTTTCTTCCCGACAACAACTACGCTGGTATCAGTCACAGAGAGCTTCCTTCGCCGACTTCAACTAGCACGCAGATCGTTGCTGCCCGACTTTTAACAGGCACCAAGAAATATGAACACATTACTCCTGCTCCGGCCAACTTACAGTACACTGGCTGCCAGCTTTACTCCGTATCGATTTGAAACTTTTATTGATCACTTTTAAAGCTTTAAATGGGCCTCGCTCCAAATTATATAAAGAGATTTACTGAGTCCTTATATGTGCCTGGTGCATTCTTTGTCGAGATCAGTGGATGCAGCTCTGCTGGATAATGTGACCAACGCGGTGCCCTTTGCCGGGCCTTTGCTACATGTTAGAGCCCCCTCAGGACTTTTATTTTATTCCGAGATGTTTTATGATCCCTTTGTTTGTTTGTTTAACCCATTAAAGGCCTGAGGTTCTGATTGTACAAATGTCTCTTCTAAATCCTAACATTTTTCTAGAAAAACATATGTTTCTATAGTCAGTGGTTCTCAAACTTTTTCATGTCAAGGATCCCCAAAATTATATGTGTTTGGTCGCCGACCCATATTTGAAAATGCTTTGTGCCAGGGACCCCCAGAAGCAAAGATTTGAGTTTTTTCAAAAATAGCAGATATACAAGCTCATAGCGCGGGCTTGTATATCTGCTATTTTTGAATAGCCAAAGTACTATAAAATAATGGTGTAAGTGGTTACACAGATGCGTTCCCGGTTTTAATGGGTTAACTCTTATCTGCTGTTCTTTATCTGTATCGTTTATTTTTATTTTGATCTATGCTGATAATATCTGTTGTTTTTATTCTGTGAAGCACACTGTATCCTTGTTACCCTTAAGCTCTATTAAAAAGAAAGAAAAGAAAACTTTCTAAAATAGTTGTGAGACTTGTGCGTGAATAGTTGAAGCACTGTGTGCTTACAGATTCACTATTTCTAATCATTTTTAAATGTTTTTAATTCATTGAAGAAAGACAAATGTTTTTTTTTTGGGGGGGGAATTATTTGGGAATTTTTCACCCAAGAATGACATGGCCAAAATGGGGCCGCCAGATTGAAAGTGTTAAAAACTAGCACTACAGTATGTAACTTTCCTCTTCTACCCTGGATTTGAACCCAGTTTCCAGCGCAAGCGCTGACATTTTTACCATTGAGCTAATAGAGCCTGCCTGCTTGCTCAGGGGATAAATTGGATCTTGACCGTCAGGTAAAATTTGTGTCAGATCCTGTGTCTATTACAGTAGGTGAGACATGACCTTTGACACGATCTAAATGTCTCAATAGAAGAGCAGGGAGACAAAATACAACCATCCTAATTGTATAAGTTATATTGTAACATACTCTACCATACAGATTGGACAAAAGTACATTTTATTCATTAAAAGAAAAGTTACTAGCGGTCCAGGCGCATGCCACATACTGTATACTGTAGGCTCTAATGCCTGACAGTGTGTCGCGGGTTCGACTCCTGTTCCCGGCAACCTTTGCTGCATGTCTCTCCCCATCTCTCTCCTGTTCTATTAATAAAGGCAGAAAAAAAAGTTACAAGTGCTAGACCATAGGTTGGCAGAGGGAGTGTAGTGCCCAGGATTGCTTAGACCAGTGGTTCTCAACCAGTGGTCCGGGGACCACCAGTGGTCCTTGAGGGGGTTCCAGGTGGTCCCCAGCTAAAAGGATGGAGAGTTGGTAACCAAATGAACCCTTATAGATTTTTTACTCTTGAGAGCGTAAAATGAAACCAAATGGACCCGTAAGGGTCCATTTGGTTTCATTTTACGCTCTCAAGAGTTCAATTATTGTTAAATATCTGCATTAAAGAATTGTTATTTTGATCAACGTTTGCCTGTTATCTCTCCACATCAATACAGCATGCAATTGTGGACAAAATCATATCCAACGACAACAACATATTCTAAGTTTTGTGTCTGAGGGACTGAATCTCATCAAAAGGTGGTCTGTGGCTCAAATGCAGAATAAATAATGGACCTTGATATGAAAAGGGTTGAAAATCACTGGCTTAGACAATTGGCACTGGGTGAGAAAAAAAAACGGGGTTACAAAATCGTGGGATAAAAAAAATAAAAAATAAAATAGAAAAAGTGCTCCTCGGAGCACAGTCTAAACTACTTCTAATAGGCCAATGTGAAAATGGTGCCATTTATTCTTAGGTATTTCACGGCAATCAGACACTGCGTTCATGGTTTGAGGCAGTTTGTTCAAAACGGACCAATCTTGCAAACTTTGGATGGCAACCTTAAGCAATGAGGATGGAATATGGGAAATCGGACAGATCAGCGTTGATCACATGACTATAGAGATACTGTGTACTGATTTGCATGACGTTTGGTTAAAAACTGTAGGAGTAATGTGAAAAAAATGGGTTTTGCACAAATCGGCCTCCTGGTGGCGCTATAACAGGCCCATGTGAAAGATTTGAGGCAGAGGTTCTGAATTGGCATCCAGGGAGTGTGTGTGCACAGTTTCGCAGCGACCGGGCCAACGGTGCCGGAGATTAGCCGCTCACAGACAGAAGGACACACACACGGACACACGGACGGACGGACGGGGTGCAAAACATACTCTCTCGCCATGCCTTTCGGCCTGGCGGAGACAAAAAGTGCTAGTAAAGTTTATTATGGTGGAGGTGCTGGAAAGCCAAACCATGCTCATGTTTGAGCTCACATCATGGCGCCTATGGCTGGCTGGCTGGCAGGCTCAGAAACATGCTCTCTATTTCTGTTCGCTGTTTGTAGGAGGAGGAGGAGAGCTTCATCTTTTTTTTAATGCTGGCATGAAACAGAGGCAAAATGAGCCTTGGAAGACCCTTGAGGCAAACAACCGAATCTCAGGGCCTTTTTTTCCCCCGCCCTCTCCCCCTCCCCTCCCTCCCACCTCCCCCCTCGAGCCATCTTTGTGCCAAATGCCGTGACAGTTCACACTGTTCCTCTGGAAACATAAGTACATGTTGTTGCATTTTAGATTTGTTTTTTGCTCGCCTTTTTGTTTAATTCTTTTAACCCATTAAGACCGGGAACGCATCTGTGTCACCTTTAGATTTCTTTAGGCTATTCAAAAATAGCAGATCTACAAGCTCATAGCGCGGCACCGAGTGCCGCGCTATGAGCTTGTAGATCTGCTATTTTTGAAAAATCGTGAAAAAATATTTTTTCGATTTTTTTTCAAAAAACTGTTAGGATTTGAATGAAAGGAAATGTTTAGAAGCCGCCTCAGGTCTTAATCCTGGAACGCATCTCTGTCATTTTAGATTTCAATTGGTTATTAAAAAATAGCAGATATACAAGCTCAGAGTGCTACTACTACTATGAGCTTGTAGATCTGCTATTTTTGAAAAATCTTGAAAATGTTTGCAAAACTTTGAATATATATTTTTGTTCCAGGGACCGCCCAGAAGCAAAGATTTGAGTTACAAATGTTCGATTTAAAAAGATTTACACACATTTTCACGGCATTTTTCTCATAGTGCCGCACCAAGTGCCTCGCATTGAGCTTGTATATCTGCGATTTTTGAATAGCCAAAGTACAAAATAATGTTTACAGCTTTAAAAAAGTATAAAAAATGACACAGTATGCCTTCCCAGATTGAATGGGTTAAGAAAACGGCTACGATATCTCGTCTCTGTCGGGTGGAAAACACATTATGTCCAAAAACTGTTACTTTTCAGGATTCAAATTCAAAAGTAACAGATCTGCAAGCTCCGCGTTTCCAGCTTGTAGATCTGCTACTTTTGATGCTTTTGTGTGACGCTGTAGTATGATCAAGTAGGGTGTTAATTAACACATTGAGTGCCATAAACGGTCCGGACCGTTTTTGGCCCATTTTTTTTTATATGTGGGGTGCTCTAACGAAACTTTGGGATCATCCAAGGAGTCTCTGAGAAGGAGAGGCCGGATGTGGATCCATGTCAAAAATGCTTCCGCTCGGCCGCTCCAATGTTATCTCCTTGACTAAAAGCTTAATATCTCCATTTCTTTTTAACGTGGTGGAAGCAAGCCGTTTTCGATCGGCGATCACTCTGCAATGGAGGATCGCGTTAGAAATGTTATTGTTCCAGGCGTTAGTCGGGACCCTCCGCCGTCTCGCACACACATGCGCGTCCGCGTCGGGGCTTTTACAGCACAAAACATCTCAGCGTAAGTGGATGGAAGATATGCTGGCACTGAACGTACGCTATTTTAATAAACCTCTGGCACACAATGTGTTAACGAAAAAAAAATGGAGATAAGAGGGTTCTGCCCGACAACAGCAACGATCTGCTACTGTATGTTGAGGTCATACCGGGCTCTCTCGGTGCAATTCGTCTGGTGTATAATATTGTCTTGATACTGGTGTGTTTGTAGGCGCTGTTTAGAAGAATTGGCTCCGGTTCACGTTGGAGGTGGGTTGATGTGTCAGTGGATTACATAACGTATGCCACCAGCGGTGACTGGGCGCCCACTTCGCCCCTTTATAGAAATCTATTGGGCTAACGGTTATGCTTTAATTGGTATATATAGCGATCATAGGAAAGAGCATCCGCTGAGAGGAATCCAACACCATGTATACTCCTTGTTTATACACCCTCAAATTCTCTGCATTCTAAAGAAAAAAGTACCCAAATGTTTTACTTAAGTAAAAGTATCAATACTGCAATGTAGAAGTACTCTGTTACAAGTAAAAGTCCAGAATTCTAAATTTACTTGAGTAAAAGTACACAAGTATTGGTATCAAAATGTACTTAAAGTACCAAAAGTAAAAGTAATAAATGTTTTGAAAATAGCCTATGTATAAAATAAGGCTAAAGTGGTTAATGCATGTTTTATAATGTAATAATTTATATATGCAATTAAGTAACTAGTAGCCAGGCTAACTAAAGTTTTTAAATAATTCTAGTGGAGTAAAAGTACAATATTTGCCTCTGAGATTTAATAATAGTAATAATACCTCAAAATTGTACATAAGTACAGTACTTGAGTAAATGTACTTAGTTACTTTACACCACTGCCAGCGAGTTTGTTTTCATCTCTGTTGTTCTCAAAACAAGAGTAATTTGTGAGCCAAACAAAGACATCATTATGCCGACCTTGGCGCTTCACTTAAAACACTTAAACCCTGTGCTTCATCCACTGGAGTCCCCCAGGGATATGTACTAAGCCCCGTTATCATGTTATTGTGATATACATGTTGCTCATTTAACCACTTAAACCCTGCTTTATACTTATAGGCTACTTGAACATAGCCAAGCTTGTTCTAATTAAGGGCCGAGACCCTCTAAGTTGGAGAAAACTTGTAGATTGATAGAAGAATCTCTGCTTAACAATTTGCATACACCGGATTAAGTTTCTCCCGTTAATGACGAGCGGTTTGAGTATCGAGATAAAGCACTGCACACACACAGACAGACACGCACACACAATATGGTTATTTGGGGTGGTTATATTATATTGTTGGGCTGAAACCTCTAATCTCCATTATTTCCCCACAATGTAGTCGTTATGCTAATAAAAGTAGAAAAAAAATAAAAGAAGTTCCCCTATATTTACATACCAAATAACAACTTTTAGTGCTACTGCAGCACCCTTTTTGTTCAGTGTGTATATCAATGCACTTTAGTATTATTATTATAATGATGATTTTTATTATCATTATATTGTTACCAAAGCTGTGTATGCAGGATTCCCTCAGCAACACCCATGGGTGCATCCAATGCCCCACAGAGGCTGACTGGCACTAATAAGAGGCTCTTGTGTGCAACTCTGATGAATACGCACCGTGCATTTATTCTCCAAAGTCCATTCAATTCCAACAAACTCAGCTATTTCTGGAACAAATCTTTGGAGGGTAAACGATGGGCATGTAGCGGCAGAAGATCAAAATGTACTTAAAAGTACGAAAAGTAAAAGTACTTAAATGTTTGAAAATAGCCTATGTATAAAATAGGGCTGAGGTGGTTAACACATTGATTGCCAGGAACGCATTGATGTGTTCTTTCAAATCCATCGCTTGCGTGCCGCAATTCAAAAGATCGCATATATGCGTTCTTTTGAATTTTCATTGTTTAATCTGTGATCGCGCTGTTCTGTTTATTTTTCATCATCAGTTTCGTTTTCCACTTACTTCACACTCACCCGGAGCCGGATTCATGACGCAGATTCCGTTTCCGGTTTCCATTTTTTTCCCGGTCATTTTTGGCCAGAATAGGGAAAAACATGTTTTTTTCACACGGTATAAAAAACGAACGGAGAGCTCCACTTCTATTTTCTTTAGTCTGGGTGACTAACAGTCATCGTCGTCGTGTATCACAACGGTCTGAAGACCGATCGGCGGTTGTCGAAAACGTCACATCCGGTTATGATGTATGGACTGTTTGAGCCTGTTTGGGGGGGGGTCGAGCGAGTCAGCGAGTAATCGAGGTGTCAATCTACTGCTCTCTGCTGGTCGATCTGTCGTATGTGTTTAAAAACGCAGCCAGACAAGCGATTTGAATGAAAAATTACAAAATAAAAAAATAAAAAACACGAAAATCGCTGGCATAGGGGTGAGTACATTATGAATAAACTGGCAGTCAATGTGTTAATGTATGTATTATAATATAATAATTTATATCTGCAAAGTAACGAGTAACTAATAGGGTTGTCCGATATTGGCTTTTTTACCGATAACCGATATACCGATATTGTCCAACTCTTAATTACCGATACCGATATCAACCGATACCGATATATGCGGGGATTATTGTGATTAGGGTAAGCTCAAATTTCATATCACACACACCATATACAGTAAGAACTCCTGTAACTTATTTATAAAGCAAAAAAAAAAAAAAAAAAAAATGTGTTTTTTTTTTTTTCAAAAACCGATACCGATATTTTCCCGATATCAATTTTTATGCTAATATCGGCCGATAATATCGGGAGGCCGATAATATCGGACATCCCTAGTAACTAAAGTAAAAGTACAATATTTGCCTCTCTGCGACATAGTGTAGTAGAAGTAAAAGTATGGACAACTGTAAATATTCCAGTAAACTAAAAGTACCTCACAATTGTACTCAAGTACAGTACTTGAGTAAATGTATTTAGTTACTTTACACCACTGCTGGCAGGTACACAGCGCTGGAGAGACTGGAGAAGACTTAACGATGCGGGGCCAGTCAGCCTATAGCGTTAAGAGCTGGTCTGTGAAGATAGCTGTGAGCTACAGAGCAGAGCGGCCCACTTTCTGTCACTTCTTGCAAACTTGAGCGCCTCAAGTGTGCAACTGCGATGCAATGTTTTGAAAATACACACAAACTGATGCGACTACTTCTCGGCCTTAAGCCCATGACCCACCTAATTCCAACAAACTGCTAGTTTAGGATGGCTCAGGGTAGAAGACAGGGTTGAGCAAATATCAATGGGGTTGGTATATGGGGTTGGAAAGGGCCTACTCTGTGTGGAGTTTGCATGTTCACCCCGTGTCTCCTAGGGTAGTTACTAGTTAACTCACTGAGTGCCAGGATTGCCAGAATTATTTCAGAATTGATTCTGAAAAGTGCCAGAGTTTTTTTCACAGAAAACAGAAAGTGCTTAGGAAGCGAGATACAGCCTTTTTCAGTTCTAAGTTAAACAAGGAGTGGATGGAGCTGCACATCTTCAGATGATGATATCTTGGGTTCTGAACATGTTTTTCCCCCCAAAAATAAAAAAGTTTTTTTTTTTTTTTTTTTTACAATTTTTTCAAAAACACGTCAAACACGTTAATGGCACCCAGCGCCATAGCGGTAAAAACACGTGAAACACGTTAATGGCACTCAATGAGTTAATACCCTCACAAAAACATGTAGTAATCCTGGTCATTATACTGCCTCCCCCTGGTCAGCCGGGGCGCCTGATGGAGGGGAAGGGAACTGGTGGGAATAACGTGTTCCTTCCACGCGCTACGTCCTACCAGGGAAACTCCCCACCTGTCAGGTGACAAGAAGTCAGTTGGCTCTCATGCATTGAAGGAGGCATGAGCTCGGCCCTGGCCTCCCTAGGCTGGTTGGGGGAGTGTAGTGCCCAAGATCACTTAGCAAATTGGCACCGGGTGAAAAAAGGGTTCCAAAATCGAGGGATAAAAATTATAGAGAAAAAAATGGGGTTGGTATTTAATGTCTTACTGTACCACATGCTGTTTACATTTCTGACTAATAAAGTAATCAAAGTAATCAATCAATCAATCTCACACACACACACACACACACACACACACACACACACACACACACACACACACACACACACACACACACACACACACACACACACACACACACACACACACACACACACACACACACACACACACACACACACACACACACGCTCCATGTCCCGTCCAGTAGACATATTACGAGCCCTGCGCATCTGTCTCGATTATAAATCATTTCTTTATGAGAAGCAAATTCATTTTCAAATATAGACGACAGGTCACTTCCTGGATTGGATTTAAATTAAAATGATGCTGTCCGTAGCACCCGCACGTGCGTGTGTGTGTGTGTGTGTGTGTGTGTGTGTGTGTGTGTGTGTGTGTGTGTGTGTGTGTGTGTGTGTGTGTGTGTGTGTTTGCACGCACACGTGCGTATGCGTGCGTGTGTGTGTCTGAGACTGACTGAGTGTGTGACTGTGCTTACGCCTCTGTACAGCATGTACGTGTGTGTGTGTGTGTGTGTGTGTGTGTGTGTGTGTGTGTGTGTGTGTGTGTGTGTGTGTGTGTGTGTGTGTGTGTGTGTGTGTGTGTGTGTGTGTGTGTGTGTGTGTGTGTGTGTGTGTGTGTGTTGACCATAACTGCTGACGTTGGACTGTATTATTGGATAGATGGAGAACAGTTTGACCTCCAGATTGACCTTGCCGAGATGTAATCTGCTCTCTGGGGTCAAACTATACACCCACTAGCTTGGCTTGACCCATATTCAAGACACACACACACACACACACACACACACACACACACACACACACACACACACACACACACACACACACACACACACACACACACACACACACACACACACACACACACACACAGCTCTTTTGTATACAGCTAGCATTGTCTGCCACAACTCGCATACAGGTGTGTGTGTGTGTGTGTGTGTGTGTGTGTGTGTGTGTGTGTGTGTGTGTGTGTGTGTGTGTGTGTGTGTATGCAGTGCATGTGAAGGTGGTTTGCAGAAGGCTAATGCTGGCCGCTGTGTGTGGTCTGAGAGAATCAATAGTTATTCTAACACTAAAGCAGACACACATACAGTACACCCCACTGCCACCTGCCTACCTCCCCACCTTTTCCTTTGCATTCATTGGTAAGCTGCCTCTTTCTCTCTCTCTTTCTTTCCTTCCTGCGCCCTGCCAGAGGTGGAAAGTAACATTTACTTAAGTACTGTACTTGAGTACAATTTTGAGGTATTTTTACTTTACTGGAGTATTTCCAATTTCCAGTACTTTTACATCTACTCCACTACATCTCAAGGGCAAATATTGTACGTTTACTCCACTACATTTATTTGAACATTTGAGTTACTAGTTACTTTGCAGATATACATTATTAAATTATAAAACATACATCAACTACTTTAGCCCTATCTTATACATAGGCTATTTGAAAATAGCAGATCTACAAGCTCACAACGCGTCGCGATGCGACGCGTTGTGAGCTTGTAAATCGGCTATTTTCAAACATTTTAGTATACTTTTACATTTGTTCATTGCAATTTCTCTATCTCTTTCTTTCTTTCCTTCCTGCTCCCTGCCTAGAGGCAGAGGCTGAAAAAAAGAAGAGCCGGTCATTGAGAGGCAGATGTTTTCACTAGACTGACTGGGAGATGTGTTGGCATGCATTGCCACTGGGAATAAAGTCGGGTTCTCTGACTCAGTCACTGGTTGTTATCAGTAAGTGCACTGATGGCACAGTTCCAAAATAGTCAGCTCAGATTGACCCTAACCATGCAGAAACCGTGGAGCTAAAGCGAGGTACGCGTCTCACTACAGTACGTACACACACACACACACACACACACACACACACACACACACACACACTGCATCGCCCTTCAGAGCACCATCAGGAGGGCTAAGATGAAGTTCAAGGAAAACGAATGGAAGATCAGCTCAACAACGGCAACATCAGGAGTACATGGAAGGCACTACAGAGAAGTTAAAACCATGAGCACACAGAGAACTCGCCTGTCTCCCACTCCCCAGCAGTCGGTGGAAAAAGTACTCAAATGTTTTACTTAAGTAAAAGTATCAATACCGCAATGTAGAAATACTCTGTTACAAGTAAAAAGTCCTGAATTCAAAATGTACTCGAGTAAAAGTACAAAAGTATTGGCACCAAAAAGTTAAAGCACTCATTAGGCAGAATGTCCTGTTTCAAGTTTTCACACGTATGCAAATCTTTTGAAAATAGCAGATCTACAAGCTCACAATCGGCTATTTTCAAACGGGCGAAATGTATATAGAGCCGAAGTGGTTAATGCATGTTTTGTAATAATAACCAAAATATACAAAGTAGATCTCACCTCTGAGATGTAGTGGAGTAGAAGTAAAAGTATTGGAAATTGGAAATGGTGTCAAGTAAAAGACAAATACCTCAACATTGTACTTAAGTACAGTACTTAAGTAAATGTACTTAGTTACCACTGGTGATGAGTAATTAAAAGTGATTCTGATTCTGTCCTTCTCTATTCAATTCTCCCCCCCCCCTCTCTCTCTCTTTCAGTGTGACAGCCCGCCTTGGTAATTGGCTTCTGTATGAAAAGTGAATTTGCATCCACATAATTACCTAATGACATGCTGGAGAATCACGATCTGTCATCGACATGTGAGATCACAGGTGGCTGAATGCAACACCGACACGCTTAGGGGTGGGTGTGTGTGTGTGTGTGTGTGTGTGTGTGTGTGTGTGTGTGTGTGTGTGTGTGTGTGTGTGTGTGTGTGTGTGTGTGTGTGTGTGTGTGTGTGTGTGCGCGTGCGCGCGTTTGTATTACTATACTTGTGTGAGGACCAAACGTTCTCACAAGTATAGTAGAACTTGAGGAATAGACGTTGTTAGGACCATTTTACTGGTTCTCGCAAGAAAAATAGTTGTTTTATGGTTTTATTTTGTTTTTTAGAGATACTTTTACAATTAGAAAAAGATTCAGGTTGGGGTTATTATTAGGATTAGACCTTTAGAGGTTAGGTTTAGGGCTCGGGTTGTAGATTTTTCCCATTTTATACTTAATTGTGCGGCGATGGCACACGCCGTAAAATGGCCGATCTACAAGCTCACAACGTGTCGCAGCGCGACACGTTGTGAGCTTGTAGATCTGCCATTTTTCGGCTTTAGTCTTGCGGTTAAAAATGCCCCCAAACAATCATAAATCAATCATAAAATCGGCTTCCTGAAATGTTGATTTCCTCACAAGTATAGTAATACAAACGTGTGTGTGTGTGTGTGTGTGTGTGTGTGTGTGTGTGTGTGTGTGTGTGTGTGTGTGTGTGTGTGTGTCTGTTTCCGCCTTACATAACTTCAGAAAAAAAATGTAATCAATGTTAAATGATATTCTGCTCAAGTACAGGGGATCAAAGATCGCTCCCATATATATATAGAGAGAGAGAGAGAGAGAACGTTCGGGCGGTCGTCGAGGTTGGCGTTATGCCTCAGGGCTGTCACCATTATGACATTTTACTCGACCATTAATTGTCACTATTGAGTTTAACGATTTACGATTTAATTGTGTCATTGAACATTATGAACTAAAAAAAATACATTTCTGTTTGGTATTTAGGCTCCATGAACAAAAGTTTCACAGGGCGGATATGAAAAATTACAATTTAATTTTAATATTTTAAATTACAAAAAAAAGTGTAATTAGCCGATCTACAAGCTCAAACGCATCGCATCACATTTTGACCTTGTAGATCTGCTATTTTCACAGTTTTTGAAAATGTTTGAAAATCTATGAACATTAGAGATGTAACGATATAGTAACTGCATCGACAAATCGTTTTTAATTTTCAACGATCTACTACTGTATATCGTTATGCAAACAGCAAAATATCGTATCGTTTGACTTTGTATCGTATCGAATCGTTTTGGAATGCAAATAATACATTTTGTCAATACTAAGTACTTGTGCGTTGTATTTAGCAATTTTAAGAAGAAAAAAGAGAAAGAGAGGTTTATGTCCATTATCTCCAGGTAATTATTTTTCACATTGAATTTTTGGGTAAATAAATAGTTACTATATCGATTTTAAATCATTGAATCGAATCGTATCGTTCTAAATTATCCTGTCCTGTATCGTTCATGTATCGTATCGACTAAATCCTTGAATCGAAACGTATCGTATCGTTCTAAATGAACCTGTATCGTTCATGTATCGTATCGACAACCAAGTATCGTGATACGTATCGAATCGTTGTTAAAACGTATCGTCATCAATCATTTCCATGTTAAACATGTTCATTGAACATGTTTAACATGGAAATGATTGACGATTATGACGATTATGCAAAAAAAAAATCATATTGTGTGCCATTCGATGGAAAGCTTTATTAGGTTTATGGTTTATTCTGCACTACAACATCCATCCGTACATATACAGTACAGGCCCACTTTCTACACACTCAGAAGTCTCAATATTTAGGCGTTGAGAACGATCATATTGGATCCGTGGAAGAAGGTCAGGCAGAGGCAGAGAGAAGTGGCAGGAATAAGTCTCAAGCGGTACTCGAACCCAGGGCCTTCCACTTCATACATAATGCCTCCATTTCCAAACCAAGAAGTGATGTTGTCTGTCAACCGTGTGTAGTGCGGTGAATAATAACGCTTGCTCTCAGAGAAACGACGCACAATAAAGAAGAGAGAAGACACACCATTGAATGTTTCATTACTTCAGCTAAGCTCTGTGCGGCATGAAAAGATGGCAAAGAGATCAAAATGGGGGTTTGACTCTCAGGATAGAAACGGTGAGATTGTGACACGGGGGGAAAACGTCGTTCGCCTGGAGAAAAGAAATGAACAAAAGAATAATAATAAGTGATGAGCTGCAACGATGGGACTTTGATTTCCATATTGCTGCGGGGAAAAAAAAACCTGAACAGAAACACGGTGAAAGAAAAGTCCTGTGAGACTGTTATGTTGGTCTCATGTGCCACACAGAGAGACGTCATGTCAGAAGAAAGGAAGACAAAAAACTAGAGGTGGCAAAAATATTACATTAAGACCTGAAGCTGATTCTACAAATGTCTTCTAAATCTCAACAGTTTTCTGACGTATGTTGCTATATCAGTGGTGCTCATCTCAAAATACTTTTTTCCAGCCAGGGACCCCCAGAAGCAAAGATTTGAGTTTAAAGTGTTCACTTTATAGGAATATATATATTCAAAGATTTTCACACATTTTCATGATTTTTCAAAAATAGCAGATCAGCTTGTATATCTGCATATAGCCAGATGATCAGAGAGAGAAAAAAAACTAGCAAAGCGTGCTCCTCGGAGTACAGGTCTCCGCCAGGCCGGGTTGCCTACCCAGGGCGCGCAAACTTTGGTCATAGGCTCATAGCCACTTGGAATGGGATCTGGAAAATCAAACTCATACATCTTGATTATGACCCCAGAGATAATGTTTACCGGTTTGTTTTGGACGAAATCTGTAGGAGTAGCAGCAAAATGCGTCTGGCACAAGTGGCCGCACTTTATTGGTTGACAAAATTGTACATTTATTTAGTCACAGTTTTAGTCATCATAGCTTAGTTTCTTTCTTTAGTTTTCGTCAGTGAAAAAAGGTAGTCTACGAACATTTTTCATCATAGTTTTAGTCGACACAATGTGCACTGCACATGCCCCCCCCCTGCCCTGGTTTCTGTATTTGTATAAAAAGAAGCTTCCATGTGGTTGTGGGCATGGCGTTTCTCTCCTATGTGTTACAGTCTTCTTCTTTTGCACCTGCGCCAGACAGCAAGCCTGCCTGGAGAGAAAATGCCACAATGCTACCTCGCATGTACTGAGTGTCAAACCTGTCAAAGTGCACAACAAGAGAGAGAGAGAGGGAAGGATTCCAGCGATCTACAGAAGAAGAACGCCCTCGTTCAGTGATTCACGGAGAAAGAAAAAGGGAGAAAAAAAGACGATTGGAGATGAGAAGGAGAAGAGAAAGGATTCCACCCACGCTCGCTCGAGTCTCACTAACACGTTTCCAAGGGATGATGGTCCACAGAGCCACCACATTGTTTCATGCCTGACTGATGTTACATGTCTCTTTTAATCGCAGGAGACGTTAACAAAAAAAAAGTGATGACTTCCTTACTTTCTGTCAGAATACTAAATCTGATAGAGAGGGGTGGGCGCTACCCACAGATGACACAGGGGGCGCTTACTCCCACACTGTGCATGTTTCTGTCTGAAAACAAAGATCCAAACCCCAGGTAAGAATGGCAGGTATGATAAAAAAAAAACCTCTTTAAGGCAGGTATGGTACAAATCACCAGTGGTGGAAAAAGTACTCAAATGTTTTACTTAACCCATTAAGGCCTGAGGCCGATTCTGAAAATGTTTTCCAAATCCTAACAGTTTTTTGAAAAAAAAAAATATTCTTGAAGATTTTTCAAAAATAGCAGATATACAAGCTCATAGCGCGGCACTCGGTGCCGCGCTATGAGCTTGTATATCTGCTATTTTTTAATAGCCAAATAAATCCAAAGTGACACAGATGCATTCCAGGTCTCAATGGGTTAAGTAAAAGTATCGATACTGCAAAGTAGAAGTACTCTGTTACGAGTAAAAGTCCGGAATTAAAACATTACTTCAGTAAAAGTACAAACGTATTGGTAGGCTATCAAAATGTACTTAAAGGACAACTTTGTTTTTTTACAACCAAGGTTTATATTTTAGCTTGTAATTAAAGTAAACAAAAGATGAGTGTTATTTTCTTTTCATTTACTGCTTTCTATAGTTTTAGCAATTTTAGCGATATTTTTACAGTGGGCGGGGGCATTCTGTCCGGTGGCTAAATATGCCTTTTTTACACAATAGAAAAGATCCTGTGGTCTTTGATGGCCAGATGTGAGTTATTGGGGGCTAAAAAAGCTACTGTAAATAATAATAAAGAAAACGCCGGGTTATTGTGTGAAAAAAGACATATTTAGCCACCGGACAGAATGCCCCCGCCCACTGTAAAAAAGATTGCGAAAATTGCTAAAACTATAGAAAGCACCAAATTTAAAAAAAATGAACACTCATCTTTTATTTACTTTAATTACAATCTAAAACATAAACCTTGGTTGTAAAAAAACAAAGTTGTCCTTTAAAGTACCAAAAGTAAAAGTACTACAAACTCAAACTGAGACTTGAGGGCTTTTAAACAAGTGCTCAAAAGCAAGGCACTAACACTGCCAGGCTTAGAGGTTTGAATCCCTCTGTAGCTCAAATATTGTTTTATTTTATTTTATCCCACGATTTTGAAACCCATTTTTGCACCCAGTGCCAATTGCCTAGGCTGTAATCCTGGGCGCTACTCTCCCTCTGCTAGCCAAGGGAGAGCCCCGAAGCATGAGGAGTGAGCAGGCCGCTTCTTATTGCGTGGAAGGAACACGTTATTCCAACCAGTTCCTTTCCCCTCCATCAGGCACCCCGGCTGACCAGGGGGAGGCAGTATAGAGACCAGGATTAGCTCAATGAATAAGGCACTAACCAGTTGCCAGAGTTAGAGGTAGTAGGGCAGGGCGATAGGACTTCAAATCAATATCACAACTTCAAACTTTTGCCTCTATCACGATGAATGGACTTTTTTTTGCCCCTGCCCCCCATCTTAGAATCTAATCCTGATCAGTGACCATTATGTTCAATTAATTATTTATCCTAGTGAGCAACACAGTGTACCGTAAAAGCTTCTACTAAGTTTACACAATATCTGTTTTCGTACGCACACACACACATTGGAAAAATGTATTTTGTCCACATAAACAGAAGTAAAATAATGCCTACAACGGACATAAACACTGCCAATGCAGTCAGACAATAGGGAAACAGCCAGTTACAAAATGCCTAGACGGCAGAACATTGTTACATACACAATACAGTTGACATACTTGTCAGAAACAGCAGACATAAATCATGGGTAAAGGAAATATGCCTCCTCCAAATTGAGAGGCTTTCTATAATAGCTGAACTGAGTGGTATATTGCCAACTGCTTGGTCCTCCTTTTGGAGGGGCCGACCATTTGTAAGCCCCTCACAACCAACTTGTACACAGTGGTTCAAAAACTTGTTCGTGTCAAGGACCACCAAAATGTATTTGGCCGGGGACCCCCATCTGAAAATGTTTTGTGCGAGTGACCCCCAGAAGCAAAGATTTGAGTTACAAATGTTCGCTTTTTCACAAATTTTCAAAAATAGCAGATCTACAAGCTCATAGAGCAGGCACTCTGTGCCGCACTATGAGCTCGTATATCTGCTATTTTTTAATAGCCAAAGTATAAAATATGCTTAAAGTGGTTAAAATTATTGTGATGCTATATTAACAAATGTTGCTGGGGACCGCCTGGTAACCCTCCAAGGACCCAACTTTAAGAACCAATGCCCTAGGCTACCAAAGATACAAACTAAAAGTGCACATCTCTAGCCTAGCTGTGAGCCTAGAAAGGCCTAGAAAGGCTCCCTCTAAGCTGTAATCAAAAGTACAGCCGACCTCAAAGGGGCGTGGTCAGCGTGCAATGGAGTAAGCTGTGTTTCTGCGAGGCTCCGCTCCAAACGGCTCTTATTTACTACTTTAATAATTAATACCGCAACATTCAATGTCCATCACTCGCCTTAAATGACGGGCAGGAAAAGTACGTTGAGACCACGACTACACAAAAAAAAGAAAAATAATACAAGTGAGAATATTTCTACAAACGGGGACTCGGAAGACGCTAGCGACAGTATGCTAGCAGAGGAGCTAACCGGTGGTGGCGCAGCAGCTAATCCTTCCACGGCTGATTTGATGAAAGCTATCGCCGGCCTGCAGAAAACAGTGGAGACTAAGCTCGCTACTATCTCAACTTCTATGAGCTCCATGCAAGCTTCACTGGCTACAGTCACTGGAAAAGTTCAAGATATTGAAGTAGCAGTGACCAGGCATGACGACAGATTGGAGGCACAGGAGACGATATGTAAGGCTTTACAAGATGGCTACAAAGAGGTCCGCAAGAAGCTGCTAATACTCGAGATGCACTCAAGACGTCGGAATATCAGGATAACAGGTATAGCCGAAGGAGAGGAAAAAGATAATCCGACTGACTTTGTGTCTACTCTAATTCCATTGCTGTTGGGGGCCGAGCACTTTCCTGTTAAGGTCCTAGTTGACGTAGCACACAGAGTAGGCCCGAAGCCTACTAACGGCAGCTACTCGCGCGCACTCATTGCAAAAATACATTATCTACAAGTGCAGATGCTTATCACCAAGCTAGCCCCTAAGAAAGCTCCTCTGCGCTACAAGGATGGCAAGGTCTCCATATTCCCTGATCTACCGACGGAGGTGTTTCAACAACGCAAGAAGTTTCAGGACGTCCGGAGCAGATGCAGGGCCGCTGGCATGCTAGCGGGGTTTATGGGCCAGCAGACTCGACTTCGCATCACCGTGGATGGAGTCACACAGTACTTCGAAACACCCGAGGCTGCTGGTAGATTTATGGATGAAAAACTAGTCGTCGGCGAGGAGGAGGAAACCGAGGAAGTCGAGGACGGTGAACTCCCTGCATGATTCTCCTGCTTTTCAACATGGGCTGAGGAGCAAAGGGTATGTTAATCACACACATTTTGTTTCGTTTGGCTGGACCTGAGAGGGGTTTTTTTTTTTTCCCTCCTACAAGACTCTTTTATTTTCTTTTTGAAAAAAAAAGAAAGCAACTTTATTTTTTCTTTACATGGACACCTGGACTTTAGCTAATGTGGCCCACCTAATTTTTTTCTCTTATACTTCTCATATTATGCTTGTTGGTCTCAAATTGAAATAGTTTCTCTCATTGTGATGATGCTTATGCTATATATATGCTCCCTGATTTTTTCATTATCCTCCTCTCTTTTTTCTCAATGAGGGTGGGCTACGTTAGTTCATGGACATTGGAAAAAACATTTTTTTTGAGTACTATGCAGCAAGATTCTTCACTTATTTTTTTTTTTTTTCATATATATATGAACACTGGGATTAATGCTTGTTTTTCAATGCAACCCTTTTTTATATTTTTGATATATATATATATTTTGTACTTTTATTTGTACTGGGTGACATGGGAACAGGTAATGATGATTAGCTTAACTTGAATGGTGTTTATGGACATGGCTGTTAAAATGCTGTTCAAACCTTTATTTTTATTTTCATGGTTTTCTTATATTTTTACTTATGGGAGTCTTGTGCGAGCGGGCCAGGCCGGCGAGGGTTTAGGGGTTCGGTTGGTTACAACTGATGTATACAGATTTTCTCAGTAAATGTGTGATTTTGTTACCCTGTTATAATTATATTGCAATAAGGTATTTTTTATTTCTTTTTATTGTTTATTATGGAGCGGAGCCGTAGGTGGGAATGTTACCTATGCCTTGGATTGTATTAGGGAGGATAGAGAAGGGCGCCAATAAGGGGTGTCCCTCTGCTTGGGGGTGGGGGTTGGGGGGTAGGAAAGCTGTGTTATATGTTTTGTGTTTGTTTTGGCTGTTGCTACGTGCATGTTTGGGGCGGCGGGCGGTGTCACTACTTTTCATCCTGATGTGTGTCAATGACACATAAGGCAGTAGGCAGGTTACCCAACGGGGCTCTGAGGTTTGTCAGCTGGAATGTAAAAGGACTAGGCAATCCTGTCAAGAGAGCAAAAGTTTTGGCTCATCTTAAATCCTTACAGCCGGATATTATTTTCCTCCAAGAAACACATGCTAAACGCAATGTGCAGTCAATTCTTCGTGCTAACTGGCTGGGTCAGGCATATCATGCTAACTTTGGAGCTAAGGCGAGAGGTGTAGCGATATTATTTAGGAAAAATATTCCATTCACTCAAACTACTACAATAACTGATCCGGATGGTAGATACTTAATTATTACTGGTCACCTGGCGTCTCTGCCTGTGACCCTGGTGAATATTTATGGCCCGAATTTTGATTGCCCGGATTTTTACAAAAAACTGTTTAATTTGATTCCCGATATACACCATACTAATGTTCTGATTGCGGGCGACGCTAACTGTGTTATGAATACTGCACTGGACAAAAGCTCGCCTCTTTCCTTGCAGCAGTCAAAGGCTGGATGTCTTTTGAATACTCTGCTAAATAACTCAAATATTGTGGATATTTGGAGATTGGTCAACCCCGCGGGGAGAGAGTATTCCTTTTTTAGTCCAGTACATAAAACCTCAAGTCGCATTGACTACTTTTTCCTAGATTCTAAGCTCATTCCTGCGGTGATTGATAGCACTTATCATCCAATATTAATCTCAGACCATAGCCCAGTAACATTGGATTTGCAATTTCGTGATTTGGATAACAGAAATAAGAAAGCATGGCGATTTGACCCCCTACTTTTGAAAGATGAATCATTTATTGACGAAATGGAGGGACACATCTCATTCTTCTTAACCACAAACGACAATGGCGAGGTCGATGATGTGGTGTTGTGGGAATCCTTGCAGGCAGTTCTGAGGGGACATATAATAGCTTTTTCATCTGCCAAACGGCGGTCACAGGATCAGTCCCTCAGATTTATAGAGGCTACTATTACTCAATTGGACAAAGATTATCTAGCTACACCGTCACCAGAACTGTTGGGTAGAATTATAAAACTAAGATATGAATATAATTCAATTATTACAAAACAGGTCTGCTCCCAACTACTAAACTACAGACAGAAGATATTTGAAATAGGTGATAAGCCGCACAAATTGCTTGCTAGACTGTTGAGGCAGTCACAAGCCTCTCAAGCCATTCTCTCTGTAAAAAATAAAAAAGGGGACCTAGTTACTGTCCCAAAGGAGATTAATAAATGTTTTGAGGAGTTTTATCGTGATTTATATAGTTCTAAAAGTACTTCTAGCCAGGCCGCAATTGATAGCTTCTTGGAGGAATGTGATCTACCTACTTTGGATGATGAGGCAGTATTAGCATTGGATGCAGATTTTACACTGGAAGAAGTTCAGCTCGCTATTCAGCAGTCACCAAATAACAAGGCCCCTGGACCTGACGGTTTCGGGGCTGAATTTTATAAAGCTTATTCTGCTCTGTTGGCTCCTCTTATACTTCGTATGTTGAATAATTCCAAAGAGATGGGCTCTTTACCAAAAGCTCTCTATCATGGTAGGATTTCTCTCTTGCTAAAAAAAGGCCGGGATTCAACTTTGGCTTCCTCATATAGGCCCATTTCTCTTCTTCCAGTAGAAACCAAAATTTTGAGCAAAATACTCTCCTCTCGCCTCAAGGAGTACATAACAAGAATCATTCATCCTGACCAGACCGGTTTTATGCCCAATCGCCACATTCAGTTCAACATGAGGAGGTTGTTTAATGTTATATATAATCCGGCTCGTAGCACAGAGGACGCGGTCGTGATCTCCCTTGATGCGGAAAAAGCGTTCGATCAGATTGAACATCCCTACATGATGTCTGTTTTGGCAAAATTTGGATTTGGACAAAATTTTATTAATTGGATAAAAATTATTTACAAAAAACCATCTGCCTCAGTCACCACCAACCAGAATGTATCAGAGCCATTCAGGCTATTTAGAGGCACGCGTCAGGGGGATCCGATTTCCGCTTATATCTTCGCTCTGGCGCTCGAACCGTTAGCGTCAAGAATACGAACTTGTCCAGAGATACATCCTATAATGCAATCTGGTACATCGCATAAAATATCGGCATACGCTGATGATGTGGTGTTGTTCATCTCGAAGCCAAGGTCTTCCATCCCTTCCTTGCTAAATCTTATAAATACATTTGGTTCCTTTTCTGGGTATAGGATAAACTGGACGAAAAGTGAGCTGATGCCTTTGTCACAGGTTGTGGACAGAACTTTTTTGGAGTCCACCCCATTTAAAATTGTATTGGATAAGTTCACAAGTTTGGGTATAATAGTCACAAGTAAATTGAACCAGTTACTGAAACTAAATTGGGGGGACAAAATTAAGCAATTAGAGAAAAACATAGAGTTCTGGAACACTTTGCCCATTTCAATGGCCGGACGCATAAATGCCATAAAAATGGTAACTTTACCCAGATTCCTGTACATTTTTCAGTCAATTCCGATAAGTATCCCCCAATATTACTTTAAAAAATTGGACTCTGTTGTTTCCTCCTTTATCTGGTTTGGAAAAACACCCAGAATAACTAGGTCGCATCTATGTAAAAGTAGGAGTGAGGGTGGATTTGGGCTTCCTCAATTCAGATTGTATTATATGGCGGCTCAGCTGAATTGGCTTTCTTATTGGTATGAGTGTTATCCGGGCTATAGCCTGGAGAATATGCCTTCCTGGCTACAAATTGAGCATTTATCATGTGTAGGGTCGTGTCTACCAGCACTTCTCAATAGCCCTACTAAGATCAAGGGAATCACTTATGGACATAACCCTATAATTCAAAACGCTCTGAAGGTTTGGTCTCAGATATTAGCATTGATTAAGGCCCCTAAAATGTATCTATATACCCCCATATGTTCCAATCATGCTTTTAAGCCAGGATTGGTTGACCCTGTTTTCTTGGCATGGAGGGAGAAGGGTATTGGTTCTTTGAGAAATGTATATATTGATGACCATCTTGCATCTTTCCAGCAACTGCAGCACTCCTTTCAGCTTCCGGCATCACACTTTTTCCGTTTTCTACAGCTGAGACACTTTATCAGTTCACATTTCCCACAATATGAGCAAAAACCCCATAATCCTGTTCTGGAAGAAATGATGAAAATTGAGCCTTTTAGCAAAGGTGCGGTTTCTCGATTTTATGGCATATTACTGGCCCTGATTAGCCCTTCTTCACATTCATACAGGGACAATTGGCAAAGGGAGTTGGGCATGGAAATTTCGGACGACATGTGGGAAAATTGTATCGATAATATACACCGCAGTTCAATTAATGTCAGACACTCTTTAATCCAATTTAAAATTGTTCATAGGCTGCATTTCTCCCCAGCTAAATTGAATAAGATTTTTCCCAATTCTTCTCCCATGTGTGGGAAGTGCTCCATTGAACAAGGAACTCTGTCTCACCAATTCATTACATGCCATAAATTGCAAAATTTCTGGAGTCAGCTGTTCGACTTTCTTTCTAAGGCTTATAAAAGGGAACTTCCCTCTGCCCCTTTGACAGCTCTTTTTGGAATTGTGGAACCAGGAATGGCCCTCAGTAAATATGTAAACCAGGCTATCTCACTATCTACCTTGTTAGCCAGGAAGTTAATACTACAGGCCTGGAAATCAGAGAAACCCCCGACAATCAATATGTGGCTAAGGGAGCTGGGAGGAGTGTTGCACCTGGAGAGGATAAGGTTCACTCTTTCTGATAGGGAGCCCCTATTTCAGAAAATCTGGGCACCTATCATTGGGTTGCTAGATGAGATGACCTGAGTGAATATAGTGTCGTGTTGCCCCCGGAGTGGTACCTGTTATATGCCTTTATATTTTACTAGATTTTGATGCTGTTCGTTTTGCCCTTTGGATGTGTACTGTCATCAGCCTCATGTTGTTTGTATGTCATTCAGTTTAGTTAAGTTGTGTATGTTGTTGTTGTGCTTTGTATGTCTCTGTTTTGTTTCATGTTGTTTTTTTTGTATTTTCTTTATCTGTGCAAATCCTGTTGTCGATTTTTTTTGAAAAATTCTTATGTGAAAAAAAACAAAACTGCAATAAACAGATGTTTAAAAAAAAAAAGTACAGCCGACCTCGAGCATGAACACCTCCCTATGGGGTTTCATTTACAACAACAGTATCAGGGGGTGTTAGCTGTAACGTTAGAGAACACAGAGTCATCATTACACAGGCTAAACATGCTCGGCTTCACGGTGGAATGCTTATACAGCACGATGGAGGACCTGAAAATAGAAGAGATATCTGTTGATATCAAATGCATTATTCTGTCATGCCTACTTATGTAGAGGCCCCTATGTATATGGCAGCCATTTAAGATGGTACACGGTACACACACACACACACACACACACACACACACACACACACACACACACACACACACACACACACACACACACACACACACACACACACACACACACACACACACACACACACACACACACACACACACACACACACACAGAACAGAAACCTTTGTCTCAACTTTCCAAGATCGACGTGTTTGTGTGTGTGTGTGTGTGTGTGTGTGTGTGTGTGTGTGT
The DNA here is from genome assembly GCF_963454915.1 of Gymnoscopelus microlampas. Taxonomy (NCBI): domain Eukaryota; kingdom Metazoa; phylum Chordata; class Actinopteri; order Myctophiformes; family Myctophidae; genus Gymnoscopelus; species Gymnoscopelus microlampas. Next base: position 42,028,009 of record NC_139955.1, read on the forward strand.
GTGTGTGTGTGTGTGTGTGTGTGTGTGTGTGTGTGTGTGTGTGTGTGTGTGTGTTCAGTCATTGCAATACAACACATACTGCAGTATTTCAGTTCATGTCAGCTCATCATGTTCTATCAAGTCCATGTCACAACATGTTACGTCCACTATCCATCTGCATTAGTGTCTATATGTGTGTGTGTACTGTAAAAACTGGTATCGTGCAAACTTAGTGTGGCCTAAAGCCTCCAACTGATGTTGTTTGACTACATCTGCCTGGACTCGAAACACACACACACACACACACACACACACACACACACACACACACACACACACACACACACACACACACACACACACACACACACACACACACACACACACACACACACACACACACACACACACACACACACAGTATGCATTCAGGCATACACGCAAATGCACGCACATTATAATGAACTAAAACAAAAACTAACATATAAAAAAACAAGGCTTTACAAAAAAATGTTAACTAACTGAAACCGTGTTGTGCGTTTACAATTACTAACTAAAATCATAAAGAAAAATTTTCTTAGTTTGTCGTCTTTGTCAATTTCATTCCACCTGAGCCTTGTACTATGGGTGGATATGAAATCCATCTTGCAATCTTTTTAGATGTGCCAGTTTTAACTGTGAATCCATATTAAAATGGTATATGCGCACACGCACACACACACACACACACACACACACACACACACACACACACACACACACACACACACACACACACACACACACCAAAAAGAAGAGGCAGGGTAGCATAGCTGTCAGAGAGAACACCCCATCACACTGGTAGTTCAGCAGAAGTTCAAATTCTCAGTGTGCCTCCGAGCAAGGCATCAACCCCCCCCCCCCCCCCCCCACACCCAACCACAGTGTAGGTGTGTGTTCCAAACAGACTGCTCTCTCTGCCTTTAACTCGTCTGGAGGAAAAAGTGTGTCAGAGATGAGGCATGAAGACAAGCTTAAAAAACATGGTGCCAATTACTGTAAGCTCTGTGGTTATGAGTGGTGCAGCCTGGAGTTTTTGCATCATTGTGAATGTATTTCAACCTCTGGCCCTTCCTTGAAACGCTGAAGCTGTCCAATTAAACCCAGTCACCAGTTAGCACACTTTTAGCAGCTGGGCTCAAGCGTGCCATCAGCTATCGTATCGGCCAAGAGATTTATTTTTTTCAGTTGTTTAAAAAAAAAAAAAAAAATGTCCACGGACCCCCATCTCAAAATATGTTGTTCCAGGGACCCCCCAGAATCAGAGATTTGAGTTACAAATGTTCCCTTTAAAAATATATTATATTCGAAGATTTACACAAATTTTCACATTTTTCAAAGAAGCTCGAGCTTGTATATCTGCTATTTTTGAATAGCCAAAGAAATCTAAATAAGTGACACAGATGCTTTCCAGGTCTGCATGGGTTAACTGTAAACTCTGGAGGTCTGGAGGACTACAGCGAACGTGTAAAATATCGGTCTAATTAGGGAGAGCATGAATAATGTATGCCATGATGCACATTTGATTGGGTCAACTCATTGGTACGACTAACCACCCCAAAAGTTCACTTATTTATAAAGGGATTCATTTATAAAAAAAAGCACGGTACAGCTGCCTTCCACTTAATGTATGCTGCTTTTATTCTGGAAGTGTAATAGTTTAATGAGTAGTAGTTTGATGCAGTGGTTCTCACTGTGGGGGTCCACAGGGGGGGTCTCCAGCTAAATGAATGATAGTACGGAACCATATGCATAAGGGATGCAGAATGCTAGCCTCGCGTAGCCAGACTATATAACTGCGTGGATATGAGTCTGGTGCTTCCATGAGGAGTTTTTTTGTCCCCAAGGGGCGGGATCAAAACAATGGCCCTCGACGCAATTGGTTAAACCTACAACCAACTACCAATTACAGTCTCCCATATTAAAATACTGGGCCCTGATTGGTAACCCACGTCTTCTGGAGCAGGAAATGGATTCCCTATGGAGCGGTGCCAGACGCAAATTGCAGAGTGCAATTTTTTTTGCACTCGCAGATTCGTCTGGTCCCAGGTTAGCACCCCTATATCGGTCCACATCGGTATCATATTTCTTTTTTTGCTGGTTAAAGTTACAGGAGTTTTTACTCTATGGTGTTTGTGATATGAAATGTAAGCTTTCCATGATCACAGTAAACATTATCATGTCATATTCACAGGCTTTTTTTAAACTCCTGTCACTTTCAGTTCAGCACAGCTGAGGTGTGTGTGTCACTGACTGTCCAGCTGACGCTCGTTGACACTCGTTAATGTCACTTGCTTCTAGGCAATTAAGAATTAAGAACAGTTATGTCTTACAATGAAGATGTATTTGTTTCCCTGGCAAAAAAAAAGGGGGAAATAATAACACCAAAAACTAAAACAAATATCAGCATCGGCTATCGGCTATATCGTTATTTTATTGGTATCGGCCAAGAATTTCCATATCGGTGCATACTGTACCTAATATGCATGCTTACAGGGTCTGTAACTCGAGAGTGAACAAATGGTGAAAAAAAAATCAAACAAATAGGAACAAATAGCTGGAAGTTAAGAGATTGACCTTTTATTAGGGACTTTTGATATAAGAATACGCTTTTTTGGCTTCTATTGTTAGGTATGTCCATATTATGACCACGGATATGCTCTCAAAAGTGTAGAAAAAACGCAGTATTCATTTCACCACGTCTTTAACTATAACAGCTAGTTTTTTTCTAACCGTGTTCTGTAGTTGTGGCGGTCTCGTGCTATTAACGTAAATTGTGAGTAAATGTATTCAGATGTCTGACAACAGATCGATAGGTTGTATGATATCAACCCATCGATATCAGTATGCTGTGTTTTCTGCCCCGTCAGTGCCCTTGACTTTTCCTTGGCGCTCTATAGGAACACAGCTAAGATAGTGACAGGTACGTACTGTTTAACCCATTGAGACCTGAAGCCGATTCTACATGTCTCCTAAATCTCAAAAGTATTCTGAAAAACGTATGTTTCTATATCAGTGGTGCTCAATCTTTTTCATGTCAAGGACCCCCAAAATTATATGTATTTGGCGGCGGACCCCCATCAAAATATTTTGTTCCAGGGACCCCCCAGAAGCAAATATTTGAGTTTAAAATGTTCGCTTTAAATATATATATTCAAAGGTTTGCACACATTTTCACGATTTTTCAAAAATAGCAGATCTACAAGCTCGTAGTGCGGCACTCGGTGCCGCGCTATGAGCTTGTAGATCTGCTATTTTTGAATAGCCCAAAGTGTAAAAAAAAGCTTTTTAGCTCAAATCTAAAAATGACACAATTCCAGGTCTTAATGGGTTAATATCCGCAAATGGAAATGTACACGTTCGCGCGCGCACACACACAGGTTTGTAATACTACACTTGCGAGGACATAAACATTTTAGAGCGGCTTTTTTACGAATGACATTTTAACACATTTTTGCCAATTTCCAGCCTAAAGCCAAAAAATCTGCAATTTGTTGGTGCATGATACCAGCGTGCAACTAAGTGTAAATCAGGCACCGCACAACTGTATCTCTAATCCCTAAACCTAACATTGAAATCTAATCCTAACCACAACCTGAATCATCTCTAAAAATGTTTCCTTGTGAGGAACAGGAAAAAAAAATCCTCAGTACGTCTATTTCTCATATTCTACAACATCGAGGACGTTTAGTCCTCACAAGTACAGCAACACACACACACACACGCACACATACACAAACACATACCTGTGTACAAGCTACTGGCCAATCAATGTGTGCCGGTATGGACAAAAAAACACACACAAACTCATGCACGCATTGTGTGCGTGTGTGTGAGTGTGAGTGTGAGTGTGAGTGTGTGTGTGTGTGTGCGCGCGTGTGTGTGTGTGTGTGCGAGCGCGTGCGTGCGTGCGCGTATGTGTGTGTCTCCTCGGGGGTCTGACAGATAGACATGTTATCCCCTTGATTTGACAATTTTAAAACCCAACCCTCCATGTAAGTGTCTACAAGATGCCTTCCTGTCATTTCTTTGGCAAGATATCTCTCTCCCAATTATAAATTCAACCATATCATACAAATCCCCTCCATTTCTCTCATCTCCCCATCTCCCCCTCTCTTTCTCTCTGGTTCTCCCCCAGGTAAACTGTGAGCTGCCTTCATTCCCATTTTCCATCCTTTGCCTCCAAGCGAACCGAGTGTAAAAAAAAAAGAAAAGAAAAACACAAGCTGTAAAGTAGAGTGACTGCTTCATTCATCCCTCCATTGGTTTAACAGTTAACACCCCCCCCGGCAGGATGGGGACCGCGTCGTGTCTGCTGCGTTAGCAGCTTTTCACACCAACGCCAACTGTTTGGATCTTTACAGACAGACAGACAGAGAGCCTTCAACGTGCATGGCGCGCGAGGAGAAGGAGCTTTTTTCTTCCTGCCCATGTGTGAAAGTGGTTAAATGGGTAGAGAGTCACAGCTCACCGGGGGAGGTGTGGCTCACTGGGAGAGGTGTGGCTCACTGGGAGAGAAAGACGCTTAGCCGCGAGATACACTTTGTCTCCCAGCATTTTCCGATTGTACAGTTTAACCACATGCAGCCTACAGTGTAGCATCCCTATTCTGGGGGGGAGGCGTTTGTTGAAAACAAGGGCCCAGCATCCACCAAGCTACACAACCAATAGCATTCATTCCTCGCCCCTGCTCTTGATTGACAAGCTACCCAACCAATAGCATTCATTTCCGGTTGCTTAGGATATGACGCGAAAAAGAAAGATGGCGGATTTGAAAATGCTGCAAAATAGGCTTCATTTACGGTAACGCTGTCCATTCTTTTTACAGTCTATGGCTGAAAATAGACGATCTATAACCTCACTGTACATATTTATAGGGCATAGCAGTGGCGGCCATTTCGTGGTTCCAATCAAATAAAGCCCATTCATTTTTTCCTATAGAGATTTCCAAAAATATTTATATAAATGATTTTAAGCCTAGAATCAAGCCATCTAGGGTCCTGATGAGGACCGGAGGCAAAAAAACTAAACAAAACTAAAAAATAATTCAAACTAAATGATAGGGTGGCGCGTGTACATGCTTGATGTCGCTTTAGCACATTCTCTTGTTTTAATCGTCCTTGTGCATTCATATCCTATGTTTGTTCTCCGTTTAATCTCAAGGTGACCACATTCCCTCACATGAAAACGGTGAGATAAAGTATTAATTTCCTTCACAGTCGGTAGTCATTAAAAAAGACTCCGTGAAGAAGTGAGCTCCAACGCGATATGACTGTGCAACGGATAGCACTAAACGGATTGTTAACCCTTTAAGACCGGTGAACGCATCTGTGTGTGTGTGTCATTTTCAGATTTCGTTGGGCTATTCAAAAATAGCAGATATACAAGCTCATAGCGCGGCACCGAGTGCCACGCTATGAGCTTGTAGATCTGCTATTTTTTGAAAAATCGTGTAAATTCGTGGCAAAATCTTGATTATATATATCGTTTTTAAAGCGAACATTTGTAAAATATTTAGTTCCAGGAAAACCACCAGAAGCAAAGATTTGAGTTACAAATGTCCGCATTAAAAAAAAATAGATCTACAAGCTCCCCCCCATCTCAAAATGTTTTGTGCCAGGGACCCCCAGAAGCAAAGATTTGAGTTAAAAAAATGTTCGCTTTAAAAATGTATATATTCAAAGATTTGCACACATTTTCACTATTTTTGAATAGCCAAAGAAATCTAAGAATGACACACAGATGCGTTCTCAGGTCTTAAAGGGTTAATTTCTATACGGATACTAAGGAGTGTTCATTTCTATTTTTGAACTAATTGCAGAGAAGAATGAGTGAACCTCCAACCCTGTGTTTCCTGATAGGGGGAGAATGTCTCCCAGCGTGGCTATTTAAATACACGTTTCCACACGGATGAAGAGAAATACTGAATATGTTACACAAAATGGAGGGGGGGAGGGGGGGGGGGATTAAAGCTGCCAAAGTAAATTGCTCTCAGTGAGCAGTCTTACACTTTAAGAGAAATTAAGACCAGTGTGAGTCACTGGAAGGTACAGGTTTACCACAAAGAGAAAACACAGTGGTTTTGAGAAAAAGAGAAAGGTTTGCTCTGGAATCACATTGCAAGTTTTACCAAAATCACGCAAGACTGGTATGAGAACCTTAGAAACCTTATATCTCCCTATTTCACCTTTTTATGTTTTATTGTTATTATTTATAATGACAGTGACAAAAAAAAGTTACAAGAAAAGCTGATCTAATATATAAAAAAAAATAAAAATACTGCTAATCTTTAAAAAATGCTCACCTGTACTGAAAGGCCCCAAAATAGGGATGCCAAGGTTTTCATCTCGACCTTCCGTTCGCTTTTATATACGCCTTTGAAAATAGCATGTCTCGGCCAAAAATACATAGTAAAAAAAATAAGTACATAGAAGCCGAGATACAGTATTTTAAAATAATAAGAGTTAACCAAGAAGTGAATGGAGCAGCAAATCTTCGGTTCACAATATCTTTTATTTTTAACGTTTTTTTACATCAGTGGCAGTATTGTTAATCGGAAAAAAATACATCAGTGGCAGTGAATGAGTTAATGACTTACCAAAAATAGCTTCTTTTAAACAATAAATAATTGCAGGGCAGGTTTATAAAAGCTTTTGTCAGATATGAGAAGGGGGGTCGAGCAGTGGTTCTCAGAGTGAGGTCTGCATGGGGCCCACCAGAGGTCCTTGAGGGGGTTCCAGGGGGTCCCCAGCCAAAGGATTGAGAGTTAAGGACCAAAGGCACTCGTATGGGGTCTCTAACTCTGAAAGGTCCTAACGGGTCCATTTGGTTCCATTTGTAGATAGGGGGGTCCCAGATATCACATTGGTATCAAATGCGGGTCCGTGGTCTAATGCATATCAAAATGAGGGCCCTTGAAATATAAATGTTTGAGAATCACTGTTATAGCCATATGATATATTTTCAAATGGGGGTCTGTCCCCGTAGACTCACCAACCAATCACAGAGCAGAATGAAACCAGCACATTGTTACTGCCTTTTATAACACACCATGTCACACACACACACACACACACACACACACACACACACACACACACACACACACACACACACACACACACACACACACACACACACACACACACACACACACACACACACACACACACACACACACACACACACACACACAGGGTGACGGCAGCACAAAGTAAATTCCAGTTAGTATGCACATACTGTAATGTAAACTCATGTAGGGATCAGTTGGAGGCCAATGTCAATAACACACACACACACACACACACACACACACACACACACACACACACACACACACACACACACACACACACACACACACACACACACACACACACACACACAGTCTCCCGCTTCTTGATACACAAGCATAATACACTCTCATGCTGTGATCAAATGGAGTGATGACTATTAGTGACTGCACAAGGACACGCATATACGACCCCCCATTCCGCCACACACACACACACACACACACACACACACACACACACACACACACACACACACACACACACACACACACACACACACACACACACACACACACACACACACACACACACACACACACACACACACACACATCTGTGAGTATACAGTATGTTAATTTTGTCGTGCTGGGAACAACCTCATATCCAAAACTGTTATTTTCCAGGATTCAAATTCAAAAGCATTGAGAAACTGCCCTGAGAGCAGCACATTAATGCTGTTGTACGTATATCATTTAAGCTGCCCTGAGACCTGCATACAAATTAATATTGTTGCATATATACCTCTAGAAAGCTATAATCTGCACTGAGACCAGCATTGAGAAACTGACCTCAGAGCAGAACATTAATGTTGTGGTATGTGGATCATTTAAGCTGCCCTGAGACCAGCATTGCGAAACTGCCCTGAGAGCAGCAAATTAACATTGTTATATATACACTGTATATATATATACCTGTAGAAGGGAATACGCTGCCCTGAGACCAGCATTGAGAAACTGACCTCAGAGCAGCAAATTAATGTTGTTGCATATACTGTAGAAGGCCATAAGCTGCCCTGAGAGCAGCAAATTAACATTGTTGCATATACCGTAAAAGGCTATAAGCTGCCCTGAGACCAGCATTGAGAAACTGACCTCAGAGCAGCAATTTAATGTTGTGGTATGTATATCATTTAAGATGCCCTGAGACCAGCATTGAGAAACCGCCCTAGCAGATCTACAAGCTCGAAACACGGCGCGTTTCGAGCTTGTGGATCTGCTACTTTTGATGTAGGGCGTTAGTAGGGTGTTAATTTACGGAAAAAAAACACTAAAAGTTAGAATATGGAGATAAGAGTGACGATATGAAATGTGGACTAGGCTATTGCTCATTTAGTGTTGACCGTCATGCTGTGTCGTTACACCGCCGCATAAGTAACTATAATCCAGGTTTTAGCAAACAAATGGCGCACGCACACAGCCAGCAAAAACAAGCAGCAGCACACACACACACACACACACACAACACACACAAGCATGCACACGTGCGCATGCACGCACACTCATTCCTGCACACTATATTCAAAAGCATGCCACCTCAATCACTCGCTCTGCGATGGAACGAGAGAGTTTTATGAAGTCAAAGTGCCAAAACGTGATTCTCCTGGAGACTCGACAATAAACAGCTTCCTTTTGCACGAATCAAAACATGCACAGCAGCTAATAAACCCACAGAAAGATATCTGAATTCATTGATTCTTTTATTTATTTTTTGGGGGTGGGAATGAATCCTATTACAGTATACATGCATTTTGGAACATCTAAACTTTGAAGCTCATTCTTACCGTTGCAATCTCTGTTGTTCTGGCTTCCACACGAACTGGAAGGTACAGTTGTGCACCAGTGTTGCCATGTCCGCTTATTACAACTATGGGCTTGTTTTTTGGTAAAGTTGCCTGTAAATATTGGTGGTTGCGTTTCTTTGGGCTAATTGTTTCTAAAGTGCAGTTTTTTATTTGGGCTTCCTTCCTAAACGTTGTTTAAACGCGTGGTTCTCAAATCTTTTCATGGCAAGGACCCCTAAATATATGTAATTGTCCAGGGCCGGACTGGGACCACAATTCAGCCCTGGCATTTTGGTCCGGCCCGGCCCCCCCCCCCCCCATTTTGTCAACGGGTGGGGGGGGGGGGGGGGGGGGGGGGGGGAGCGTTTCACTGTTTCAGCCCAGCCCTGCACATGAACTCTGCGGCCGCACTGAGGCGCCTGCTGGAAAGCATCCCAGCCCAAACATTAACGTAACTAATAATTGGGCCGCGCGACTCGGATATGACCGTAATAATTTTTTGGCCCAGTGGCCCACTGGCCCAGCGGCCCACCGGGCATTTGCCCGGTACGCCAAATGGCCAGTCCGCCGCTGTAATTGTCCGTGGATCACCAACTGAAAACATGTTGTGCCAGGGGACCCCTGTACCAGATTTATGTTTGTTTTTTTAATGTTTAAAAAATATTTCAAATGTTTAACTTTTTTTCCTCCCCAAGGTCTTTTTGAAAATAGCAGATCTACAAGCTCGCAACACCTCGCGATGCCACGCGTTGTGAACTTGTAGATCGGCCGATGTGTGTATAGCTAAAGTCCTCATGCGTTAGTCGCTTCTTTTGGGCTAAGGCTTGTTTTCATGGACCTGTTAGCTTATTTCTCTCTCGAAATCTGGCAACACTGGTGTGCAGCGGCTACAGCAGCCGTAACGGTAACAGCTGTAACAAAAATCATGAGCGGTTGTAGAAGTCCTTATTGTTATTGCTAGCGTCGGGGGCACCGTAAAGCCTAATGTATGCTGACGCACCAGAACGGCAGAGAATAGTCGACCCACAACGGGCTGGCATGTCCGCACGACAAACTATATGAATCTGACTTAATAATCCATTAAGACCGGGAAAGCATCTGTGTCAGTTTTAGGCTATTAAAAAAAAAAGCGGATCTACAAGCTCGTAGCCGCGGCACCGTATGTCACACTACAAGCTTTGTTTTGTAACACAGAAGGAAAGATTTGAGTTAAAAATGTTTGCTTTAAAAAAATATATACAGTATATTCAAACAAAGATTTGCACACATTTTCACAATTTAAATAAAATTGCAGATCTACAAGCTCATAGCGCAGCACTCGGTGAGCCTGTATATCTGCTATTTAAGTGGTTCACACACATGCGTTCCCGGTTTGAATGGGTTAAATAAAGGCAGGGTAAGTGATATTGTTTGGGTCAAAAACTAAATTTGTTTTCTTTTTTTTATGGAAAAAAGCTCTATATTCTGATGGTAGTCATTGCTATAGTGTTTGTGTTTGTTCAGTAACAGGGGTCTCTCCAGCCCTTTAATAAACAGAACAAATTGAGCAAATTTTGAGCAATTTTTAAAATAGCTCACATATACAGTACTGTAAGTGAGCTGCGAGGTGATGCAATGTGAGCTTGTAGATCGGCTATTTTCACAATATGTATCTGTGGAACCGAGTCAGACTAAAATGTAATGCCTCAACTCAATGCGTCGCGATGCGACGCATTGTGAGCTTGTAGATCTGCTATTTTCAAAAACATTTTGATACATTTGAAAACTTGTGAAATGGGACATTCTGCATAATGAGTACTTTTGACTTTTGCTACTTTAAGTACATTTTGATACACAATACTTTTGTACTTTCACTCAAGCAAACGTTGAATTCCGGACTTTAACTTGTAAAAGAACATTTCTACATTGCAGTATTGATACTTTTACTCAAGTAAGACATGTGAGTACTTTTTTCCCACCACTGTGCGCCTCTCATTCTTTGCGTGTCAGTTTACCTAACGTTATTAGCCCAGGTGTCAGGGGGGCCCATGATGACTAGCCGTGCCCCTGGCTAGCATACAGAGAGACCTGCAGACGCTACAGATGTCCCTGCTTCATTCTTCTGCTGTCTGCACTCTGCAGCTCATGATGTATTAGCAGGCCATTCACATTCTCTTAGTCTCTCTCTCCATCCCTGCGTCCATCTCTCTCTCTCTCCATCCCTATGTCCATCTATCTCTCTGTTTCTCTCTCTCTGCCGTTATCAGGGACGTGCACAGATAGACTCTAGGTGGCGCTAGAGCCCCTGCCCTTTGCCCTCTTGACCATAATTGCCCTTTTGAAAAAAGGGCACTTACAGCAGGGGTCTACAGCAGGGGTCTTCAACAGGGGGTCCGGGACCCCTAGGGGTCCTCAGAGTTACTACAGGGGGTCCGCCAAATCTTTATGTGATATGATTTTTCTTTTTACCATAACCACTCGAAACCTAGCATCCCTTTTCTGAGGAGAACTTTAGCCAAAAATAGCCGATCTACAAGCCCACAACGCCTCGCAGCGCCGATCTACAAGCCCACAACGCCTCGCGCTGCGAGGCGTTGTGGGCTTGTAGATCGGCTATTTTTGGTAAAGAGGTATAGGTGTAGAGGGGAAAATAGAGCAGACCAAGTAAACAAAAAAAAGTATAATTTACTTGAGCACCTGCCCCTCAAAAGGACTGTGCACGCCACTGGCCGTTGTCTTTCTCTTTCATATTTCTCTCTCTCTCTCTCTCTCTCTCTTTCCCCCAGCTGGCTTTCATCATCTGCGATGCAGAATTTCATCCATTTTGCACAGAGATGGAGCACAAGAACATGATGGAACTCTTCCTGTCATTGTTATGAATTAGCCTTGTCTCTGTGTGTGTACAGTACACACACGACCACGCACGCACGCGCACACACACACACACACACACACACACACACACACACACACACACACACACACACACACACACACACACACACACACACACACACACACACACACACACACACACACACACACACACACACACACACACACTATGCATCACATCAAGGTCTGCTGTGTCAGTGTAGCAGCGATGTCATTGATCTCAGTCTGCTATCAGAAGCCATAAGACACCAGCAGTGGTGTAAAGTAACTATAAGTACATTTACTCACTCAATTCTGAGGTAAAAAGTTAAAGGCCTGTGTTCGAAATGTGACTTGAGTAAAAGTACAAAGGTATTGGCATCAAACTGTACTTAAAGTATCAAAAGTAAAAGTACTAGAATGTTTGAAAATAGCAGATCTACAAGCTCACAACGTGTTGCAATGCGACGCGCTGTGAGCTTGTAGATCGGCTATTTTCAAATAGTCTATATGTATAAAATAGGGCTGAAGTGGTTAATGCACGTTTTATAATATAATCATTTATATCTGCAAAGTAACTCAAGTTTCAAAATAATCATAGTGGAGTAAAAAGTACACTATTTGCCTCTGAGATGTAGTGGAGTAGAAGTAAAAGCAGGGCCGCATTCACCGCGGAACTTAGTGGAACCTGTGTTCCACGGCCCCCAGCCTGCAGGGCCCTGTGAGAATTGTGTATTTAATTTTTGTGTATTTAAAGAAAAAATGTTGATTTATATTGGTCAAATAGAACCGAATTAGACCCGAATTAGACCCGAAAAATGTCACAATGCGTCGCGATGCGACACATTGTGAGCTTGTAGATCTGCTCTTTTCAAAAGATTTTCATACATTTTATTATACATTTGAAAACTTGTGAAATGGGACATTCTGCATAATGAGTACTTTCTACTTTTGGTACTTTGAATACATGGTGATGCCAATACTTGTTGTACTTTTACTCAGGTACATTTTGAATTCAGGACTTTTACTTGTAACAGAGCATTTTTACATTGCAATATTGATACTTTCACTTAAGTAAGATATGTCAGTACTTTTTCCACCACTGCTTGTAACCACCAGCACACGCACGCACGCATGCACGAGCACACGCACACAAACAAACTGCACATTTACAACAGCGCAAATGTCACATACATACATTACACAGTATTCTAACACGTGTTGTCATTCGGTATAGATTTGACATTCACTTCTACCCACGTATACAGTATAGCTGTGTGTTTTAATGGCTGATGTGTTGACGTCCATTCAGCCAATTGACAGCGGTTGAAATATTCCTGACGGCACACATGACATGCTCTATAGGAAACACCTGACTTTCATAGACTACTGTATGTCTTCACCCATTTAGCCCCGAGATACCATTCTACAAATGTCTTAACCCATTTAGCCCTGAGATACCATTCTACGAACGTCTTAAATCGGTTTTCTGAAAAACGTATGTTTCTATGTTAGTGGTTCTCAAACATTTTCATGTCAAGGTCCACCCAAAATGTGGATGTGCTGTATTTGGCCGCGTTTGTTGCCATTTTGAATTGCAAACAATAATTTTCCAACTCGCAATGTAGATTAGTAGCATTGCTCATCATGTCCTTAACTCTCTTACTGCCAAGAGCGACTTATGACGACTTTTTGAAAACAAAAGTTTACTTATTACTTAAAAAGGCTGTATTTCGGCTCCCGTGTACTTGTTTTTTTACTATGTATTTTTGGCCGAGACGTGCCATTTTCAAAGGCGTATAAAATTGAACGGGGAGGTCGTGATGACATTTTTCTTTTTTTTTGGCGGAAGCACAGTGATTAGCAACCATCAGGGGATCGATCATACTGGAGATAAATATTCTGTGACTACTTGAAAAAGGTAAGAAAATCGAAAAATCGCTGTCAGTGGGCAAACGCAGCCAGAAATAAGTGGCAGTGAGAGAGTTAAAGAGAGAGGGCCAGTGTGAAGCAGTGGTGTAAAGTAAAGCAGTGGTGTAAAGTAACTAAGTACTGCATTCATAAACGCTTGCTGCTACACGCAGTACGTTTTCATTTGACAGGAAGTAAATAACAAAGCATTCTTTTTCTTTTTTTTTACTCGCTAGGCTTTGTGCCCTCATGTTTTTTAATGTTTTGTTTCTGCTTTCTTAGATATTTTATAGTGGTGTGACAGTTTTTATGCAAATGTTTATCGTAGCACTTTGAGATTTAAAGTGCGTACTAAATCAAATAAATAATAATTATTAATAATAGTAATTCTAAGCGGCCTAAATAATCCTCCGTTCTTCCAATGAATTCTGTGTGAAAAACGTTCGGCATTCACACTCGACCTTCTCTCTCTCTCTCTCTCTCTCTAACACTTTTTAAACGACACCCCTTGATGAGTGTCAAGTGCTGGCTTTCAAAACAACGTGGATACAAACACCTGCATGTTTGAGTAGCAATTTCCTGTAAAAAAAAACACCTAATGAGAGAGAAATGATACCTGATGATGACAACCTTTTGCCTAAAACTAAATTGGACCTAATAATTAGGTTTGTACCTCGCATATAGTAGAAAACATGAACGTGATCACATATCACTGATCACTGAATGATTAATTATGACATTTGTATGCTTTCAACAACTTTCCTTCTCTGTTTACTCAAGAGCTCTTACATAAATCTCTAGTCCATTGGTTCTCAAAGTGGGGTCCGGGGATCCCCAGGGGGTCCTTGGGAGGGGGGGGGGGGTACCAGGGGGTCCCCAGCAAAAGATATACAAGCTCATAGCGCGACACTGAGCAGCCAAATACATATCATTTTGGGGGTCCTTAATCTCTCAAGAACAGATAGATTCTGCTCTGCGTTTGAATCTGTCGGTGGGGTTCGTCATATCGCGTACGCACTGGCCTACAAGTGGGCGTGCCTTCAGATCAGGAAGCAGGATGCGCTTTACCCAATCAAATGTAGTGGGCGGGATATACGTGTCCGCCGATCCTTCCCTACTAGAAACAAACCGAAAGTCATTTAACAATAGCTCCTCGGAGCAGACAAAACCACAGAAAGATATTCACATTTTAACTTGCTTTTTCATCATAGAAACAAGTGGGCTTATAACCAAAACGATCCATGTTCTCTGGGAGAAGTGGTGTTAGTGTTCTGTGTAGAAATATTGTTAGTGGGAATGAAAACATAGTCGCACCACCGGAAGTGAAAGGCTGAAGGCAGACCAAAACCCCGGTTTCCTTACGCACGTGTGCTACGTCGACTTCTTCCCAGAGCTAAGTGAGAGCAGAGGGCGCTGTTTTTCCTTTTCATTTGGCGATGGGTTCCCAGATTGGGGGGTCCTTGACATGAAAAAGTTTGAGAACCACTGCTCTAGTCCACTGGTTCTCAAATATCATAATATTCTCATGCTATTTCTGATCGATTCAAACATTATTTAATCTATTCTATTGCTAGTATGACCAATGAGGGGGAACCAATGTTCTATGGAATCCAAATGAGTGAAATCAGTCATTTGAACTTTAATCCATGCAAATGTCATGAACGGGGCACTGATTTGTGTTTGGTGGCATTACACTTAACCCATTTAATCCGGTAATAGATCTGTATAACCACCATTATTTTATACTTTGACTATTCAAAAATAGCAGATCTGCTATTTTTTTTTTTAATCTTGAACATTTGTGCAAATCTTTGAATCTATATATTTTTTCGAAACCACATTTTTAACTCAAATCTTTGCTTCTGTGGGCGTCCCTGGAACAACATATTTTGATGGGGATCGTGGCCAAGAACATATGCTTTTGGGGGGTCCTTGACATGAAAAAGTTTGAGCACCACTCATTTAGCAACAATAGTTTTTCAGAAAAATGAAGACATTCGTTGGGACATTTGACATTTGTTACAAATGTTCGCTTTAAAAATATATATCTATTTAAAGATTTGTACAAATCTTCACAATTTTTCAAAAATAGCAGATCTAAGCAGATCTACAAGCTCATAGAGCTTGTAGATCTGCTATTTTTGAATAGCCCAAAGAAATCGTAAAATGACACACAGGGACGTGCACAGATAGACTCTAGGTGGTGCCCTTTGCCCTCTTGACCAGAAGTGCCCTTTTGAAAAAAAGGGCAGTTTACAGCAGGGGTCTTCAACAGGGGGTCCGGGACCCCTAGGGGTCCTCAGAGTTACTACAGGGGGTCCGCCATATCTTTATGTGATATGATTTTTCTTTTTACCATAACCACTCGAAACCTAGCATCCCTTTTCTGAGGAGAACTTTAGCCAAAAATAGCAGATATACAAGCCCACAACGCCTCGCGCTGCGAGGCGTTGTGGGCTTGTAGAACGGCTATTTTTGGCAAAGAGGTATAGGTGTAGAGGGAAAATAGAGCAGACCAAGTAAACAAAAAAAAGTATAATTTACTTGAGCACCTGCCCCTCAAAATGTCTGTGCACGCCACTGCGCAAATGCGTTCCCGGATTGAATGGGTTATCACACTGAGCTGAATGATAATAACTAACAGGCCGGTATAGAGGAAAACGCATCAACAATCCTCATATTATCTGGGTCAGCTCCACCGGGCTGAAAGCTCTGTCGCAATCAATGGCGCGCCGACTGGGCCGACCCAAATTCAATTCTCAATAATGACACCGTTTGTCTCAATGATGGTGTTATTATTGATCCAAGAAGACACATGATGGCATTCCATCACCATGACACTTGCACGCTAACGCACGCAATACACACACACACACACACACACACACACACACAAACAGACAGATTGTGGTCCATCAGTTTGCTGTTAATGCACTTAAACGCACACACACACACGCACGCACACACACGCGTGCATGCACGAGAAAAAGCTAAATAGATAATGATCGGTGTAATGTATTCTGTCTCACTCAGTCCCCCCCACCCTGTCTGTCTGTCTGTCTCAATACAACAGCCAACATCTTGTCACCTCTCCAGCCAAGGAATTCACACACGTTCGCGCGCACGCACGCACGCACGCACGCACGCACGCACGCACGCGCGCGCAAACAGAGTTGTAGCAGTTATATAAAGTGATGTCAGTGATTACGATAGAGGGCGCTCTCTTCCGCAACCTGTCAGTGATCCGAGGACTCCCGAAGAAGAATACACCCTGAAATGAGGTGATCTAAAAAATAAAAAATAAATCCACCCGTCCAGTTTAACGTTATCAGATTTATAAAAAAAATACATTTATTCCGGCAGTTAATGTGTTAACCATTAAGACCTGGAACGCATCGGTGTCATTTTTTTTTTTTTTTAGCTAAAAAGCATTATTTTACACTTTGGCTATTCAAAAATAGCAGATATACAAGCTCATAGCACGCCACCGAGTGCCGCGCTATGAGCTTGTAGATCTGCTATTTTTGAAACATTTTGAAAATGTGTAAACATCTTTGAATATATATATTTTTAAAGTGACATTTTTAACTAATATCTTTGCTTCTGGGGGGGTCCCCTGGCAAAACATTTTGAGATGGGGGTCCGCGGCCAAATACACATCATTTTTGGGGTCCTTGATATGAAAAAGATTGAGCACCACTGATATAGAAACATATTTTTTCTCTCGATGGTAGATAGCATGTTAAGTGTAAAAACTCGGAGCACTCACTCATTCACTGGATATGCATGGCTGCATCCCAATTGGAATATCATTACCGTCAAGTCACGCACAAACACACACACGTGCACTGTGAGCACACACACACACACACACACACACACACACACACACACACACACACACACACACACACACACACACACACACACACACACACACACACACACACACACACACACACACACACACACACACACACACACACACACACAGGTACCAGCATGGGCAGTGACACACATGTCTGTCTTTGGCTCGCCATCCCTAGTACATTTTGATGCCAGTACTTTTAGTCAAATAATGTTTTAATTCTGGACTTTTACTTGTGACAAGAGTACTTCTACATTGCAGTATACATACTTTTACCTAAGTAAAACATTTGAGTACTTTTTCCACCACTGCATCTCACACACACACACACACACACACAGTTATTGACTGCAGCTCTGCCACAGTCCCCTCCCACCCCACCTCCCCCTCACCACCCCTCCCTTCTTCTCTTTAATGTCAGAGGCGGCGTGGTACTTTTTTTTTAAAAGGAGGGGGGGGGGCACGACGGGGGGGGGGGGGGGGGGGGGGGGGGGGGCGGTGTCAAGCTTCAGATGAGATGTTGGCGCCTTTGATTTGTTTGACGGCGCAGCCCTCCGCGACCGAGCCGCTTTTGATTTAGAGTCCTCCCTGACCCTCGGTTTCGGGTCCCCGCCGACGGGCCGCGTTTGATTTGCGACACCCTTTTGTCTATCGCCGTACACCCCCCACCCCCCCCCATCCCCCACCCACCCCCACAACACCCCCAGGGAGTTTGATTTGTGCCATCTCTCATTGTGTTTGGTGCCAGTGGATGGACTGAGAACAATATAACTAACTCTGAGAGCGTACCCTCATGTGACCAAATGGACCCGTGAAGGTCCATTTGGTCACATGAGCAGTGGTGTAAAGTAACTAGGTACATTTACTTAAGTACTGTACTTAAGTACAATTTTGAGATATTTGTACTTTACTTGAGTATTTCCAATTTCCAATACTTCCACTACATCTCAGAGGCAAATATTGTACTTTTACTCCACTGCAATTATTTGAAAACTTTAGTTACTAGTTACTTTGCAGATATACATTATGATGTTATAGAACATACATTAACCACTTTAACCCTATTTTATACCTAGGCTATTTGAAAATAGCAGATCTACAAGCTCACAACGCGTCGCGATGCGACGTGTTGTGAGCTTGTAGATCGGCTATTGGCAGACACTCTTATCCAGAGTGACTTGCACTAAGTGAGATCAGGATAAGCACAGTAAGATATATGAACTCTAGTCAACAAACAAAGGTAAATAGTCACATAAGTGGAGTGCAGTGAGTGGCTCAAAGAAGACACCAAGTTAACAATGAACCTATTATAGCATCTGTCAAAACACCACCGCGCTATACCATCTAAACGATATTCTTAACAATGTGTGGTCTGGACAAAACAAATCGGAAGTATAAAGCAAAAAAACATCAGAACAAGTGATCAAATGTAAGCATAGCATCCATATGAAAATAAGAAAAAAAGGTTAAGTGTGTTGACGTTCTGTGGGGGACACGACTCATTATCTCCTTTTGGATTCAAATCAAAGTCACGCATGGCATGCTGCAGAACTACTGTTTCTATTTACTACTCACTTACTGGACAACAAAAATAAAATAAAGTCACGTTCTACAGTACATCTACAGTACATCCTTAGAGATTCAAATGAAATGAAATGCAAAGCTTTCCGATGTCTTTGTTGTTGTTGTTGTTGTTGTTGTTGGGGTATTGGCCAAGTACATTTAGCATATTCCTGATTTGCATCATTCTCTGCATTTATCCTCTCCTATTAGGAGCAGTTGGACTCATTGTGATTCGAGAGTGCAGTCTCTAGCCAACACCAACTTGTGAGTCCTGAAATCGCTGTCCGCAGTACTGACTCCACTGTGAGGGTCCATGTCTCAGCCCATACAGCAGTACTGACTCCACTGTGAGGGTCCATGTCTCAGCCCCATACAGCAGTACTGACTCCACTGTGAGGGTCCATGTCTCAGCCCCATACAGCAGTACTGACCGCACTGTGAGGGTCCATGTCTCAGCCCCATACAGCAGTACTGACCGCACTGTGAGGGTCCATGTCTCAGCCCCATACAGCAGTACTGACTCCACTGTGAGGGTCCATGTCTCAGCCCCATACAGCAGTACTGACTCCACTGTGAGGGTCCATGTCTCAGCCCCACACGGCAGCACTGACTCAACTGTGAGGGTCCATGTCTCAGCCCCATACAGCAGTACTGACTCCACTGTGAGGGTCCATGTCTCAGCCCCATACAGCAGTACTGACTCCACTGTGAGGGTCCATGTCTCAGCCTCATACAGCAGTACTGAGGCTGAGACAGCCTCAAGTGGAGCAGCGGACATCCTAACTATTATGATTCGTATACTAACCAGGAGCAGTGACACACTAACTATTAGGAGCAGTGGAAAACTCAGCACTTTAGGAAGCAGTTCAGCATACTATCAGTGTGTTGCTCAAGGGCATTTCAACAGTAAACCATGAGAAGCCGGGGATCGAACCGGTTGAACCTTCCGTTTCATAAAAACGACCACTCATCACTAATCTCCTGAGTCTCATTCTCTCTCTGCCTGCTTCCCTCCATCTGTGTGTCTGTCTGAGTATCTATCACATCTCTAAACATTTGCATAGTGCATCCCCACTGCTGACATTTGGATGACAAACTAACATTGTGTGCCTTCAACACTGCAGTCCATGAATTAGATTTACTCTGCTTATAAAAGACAATGGCTGCTAAAGGCCATATCTGTCTGGGTCCGTATGTGTGTCTCTCTCTCTGTGTGTGTGTGTGTGTGTGGTGTGTGTGTGTGTGTGTGTGTGTGTGTGTGTGTGTGTGTGTGTGTGTGTGTGTATTTGTGCCTCCATGCGTGCATGTGCAGTGCGTGCATTTGTGCATGTGGCTGCATGTCTGTGTGCGAGAGAAGCCGTGTGCATGTGTATGTGTGTGTGTGTGCGTGTGTGTGTGAGAGAAGCCATGTGTGTGCGTGTGAGTGTTGAAACAGAGTCTGCTTATTGTCCATGACGTGTCAGTCTGTCTCCGGGTTGTCTCTGCACGAAAATTAAAATGCCACTCTGTCTTTTGTTTTCCTTTAGCTCTCCTCGTCTGTCTGTCTGTCTGTCTGTCTGTCTGTCTGTCTGTCTGTGTGTGCACTGTCTGTCTGTCTGTCTACTGTCTGTCTGTCTGTCTGTTGGAGTAAACTTTCAGAGTGTGATTATATATTTGCTTCAGTGGCTTAATGCTGGCCTCTGTATTTACCAACAACAATCTCTCTCTGACCTTTAGACGAGAGAGAGAGAGAAGAGAGAGAGAGAGAGAGAGAGAGAGAGAGAGAGAGAGAGAGAGAGAGAGAGAGAGAGAGAGAGAGAGAGAGAGAGAGAGAGAGAGAGAGATGATCTAACAGGGAGGAGGGGTGACAGTTTAGACAGGGGGAGAGAGGGAGGACAGAGCAGAAGAGAAGATTAAGAGGCAGAGAGAAGTGCAGTCCTAGATGCTGCTATTTCAGCTCTCTCTCTGTGTGTGTGTGTGTGTGTGTGTGTGTGTGTGTGTGTGTGTGTGTGTGTGTGTGTGTGTGTGTGTGTGTGTGTGTGTGTGTGTGTGTGTGTGTGTGTGTGTGTGTGTGTGTGTGTGTGTGTGTGTGTGTGTGTGTGTGTGTGACTAGGCCTATTTCCCAGCCTGACATTTAGCTGCCAAACACAGACTGACTGTCTCTTTCTCTGTGCTTCATGGGACAGAGAGAGAGGGCGAGAGAGAGAGAGAGAGAGAGAGAGAGAGAGAGAGAGAGAGAGTGTCACAGTGTGGATTTTGTCGACTAAAACT
Source organism: Gymnoscopelus microlampas (assembly GCF_963454915.1). Lineage (NCBI taxonomy): Eukaryota > Metazoa > Chordata > Actinopteri > Myctophiformes > Myctophidae > Gymnoscopelus > Gymnoscopelus microlampas. Next base: position 42,049,328 of record NC_139955.1, read on the forward strand.
ATGCCAAAAAAAATCCATCTACTACATTTTTTCACTGACGAAAACGAAATAAAAACAAAATCAAGGCTAAGCTATGATGACTAAATCTAAATATATTGACACTTTCATCAACAAATAAAAACTAGACTAAAATGTTAGTGAGGGACTATAGTGGAGAAGAGATCCAGTAGAACTAAAAGACAAGTCATTTTATGTTTGGTTGCGCTCGGGTGCTCTGAAAATAGCTCTGAAAATAGCAGATCTACAAGCTCACAACGTGTCGCAGCGCGACGCGTTGTGAGCTTGTAGATCGGCTATTTTCAGCATGCAACCAAGTGTAAAATCAGCCAGTACGACGCCAAGGCACCGTCAAAATACATTTTAGGGAGAGAGAGAGGGAGAGCGAGAGAGAGAGAGAGAGAGAGAGAGAGAGAGAGAGAGAGAGAGAGAGAGAGAGAGAGAGAGAGAGAGAGAGAGAGAGAGAGAGAGAGAGAGTGTGGGAGATAGTGTGAAAGAGTGGAAGACAGGGTGACAGAGCGTCCAATTGTCAGAAAGTTTGTCTATGTACTGTGTTTGTACAGTATGTGTATGTAGGCCTACTGTGTGTACAGTATATGTGTGTGTATTTTGTGCATGACAAAAATACAAAGTGTTGTCTCTCTGAGTGGTCTCTCTCTCTCTCTTTTCTATATTCAAAGATGGCCGACCTGCAGCATTTGCCTGTTCCATATGTCCACTTTCCTGCGCTCATTAAAAAACCAAAAATCCCACGCAACGCGCTGATATTTGGACAGCGCACAGTGCTGTTAAATATTGCCAGGTCCTTATTTCATTCATTTATTTTCACAGCACAAGTACAATAGCGTTCCTATTCAGGGCACACAGACGGAGATGGGCGCGTATCCATCCAAATCTGCGGCAATTAACATCACATTGATAACATCGGGCGGACACACAAAACCATTTCTTTTAAGATTTAGGTCAGCGATGGTCTAAAAAATACACGTTGCTATGATGCTATCTAAGATGTGGGAGTGAGAAGATAATGATGGTGCTGCTAGTATGTGTGTTTTAGCTGCTGAGCCCCGTCTTAACCAAATAGTGAAAACTAGGATTGGTAAAAAATAAATAATAAAATGTTAAAGCTGCTGTAATCTCTCAAGAACAGATTCTGCTCTCCGCTTGAATCTGTCGGGGGGGGGTTCGTCATATCGCGTACGCACTGGCCTACAAGTGGGCGTGCCTTCAGATCAGGAAGCAGGCCACGCTTTACCCAATCAAATGTAGTGGGCGGGATTTACGTGTGTACCATTCCTTCCCCACTAGAAACAAACTGAAACTAATTTAACAATAGCGTCCTCGGAGCAGACAAAACCACGGAAAGATATTCACATTTTAAATAGCTCTTTCATCATAGAAACAAGTGGGCTTATAACCAAAACGAACCATGTTCGGAGAAGTGGTGTTAGTGTGTGGAGAAGTGGTGTTAGTGTTCCGTGTAGAAATATTGTTAGTGGGAATGAAAACATAGTCGCACCACCCGAAGTGAAAGGCTGAAGGCAGACCAAAACCCCGGTTTCCTTGCGCACGTGCGCTCCATCTTGCTCCCCCCAGAGCTAGGTAAAATAGTAAAAACAGCAGAGGGCGCTGTTTTCCTTTTTTATTTGGCGATGGGTTCCCAGATTGAAGCTGCTGTAACTTTCCTCTTCTTCAACCCGTATTTCAACCCGGTTTCCTGTGCAGTGCTGAATTATTTGTTTTACCATTGAGCTAATAGAGCCGGCCTGGTTGCTCAGGGGATACATTGAATCTTGACCATCAGCTAAAAATTGGTATCAAAATTAAACCATGTTGTGCCAGGGACCCCCATACAAGATTTGTGAGTTTAAAATGTTTTAAATATATTATTTTTTCCCCCAAAATTATTTCTACACGTATTTTCAAATAATAAAGTGGTTCAACTGATTTTGATGCAGTATTAAGTCATTTTGCTGGGGACCCCCTGTGAGTGTGATTATGCGACCTATAGTTGCTTCTTTTGGGCTTGTTTTAGTAGACCTGCTGTCTGCTTGTCTCTCTCGCAAAATCTGGCAACGCTGGGAGTAAGGCATCATGACAGAGAGGAGAGAGAGAGGGCAGCTGTACTACTACTACCTGTGGGGCTACAAATAGCTTTTTCTTAATTAGCATCTAGCATCGATCCGCTAGTGGCATGAGACTAAATGCTTTGTGTGAGCGTGTCACAGGGGACAAAAGTACCTCTGTACCCAATACTACACCGGCTTCACTCTGGGAGTCAGGAGGAGGGGCCTCTCTGTGTCTTTCTCACACGCGCACGCACGCACGCACGCACGCACGCACGCACGCACGCACACACACACACACACACACACACACACACACACACACACACACACACACACACACACACACACACACACACACACACACACACACACACACACACACACACACACACACACACACACACAGGGATAATTAGTAGGTGCGAATAGAGGTTGGCAGATGAGAGAGAGAGAGAGAGAGAGAGAGTGAGAGTGTGTGTGAGAGAGAGAGAGAGAGAGAGAGAGTGAGAGAGTGAGAGTGTGTGTGTGAGAGAGAGAGAGAGAGAGAGAGAGAGAGAGAGAGAGAGAGAGAGAGAGAGAGAGAGAGAGAGAGAGAGAGAGAGAGAGAGAGAGAGTGAGAGAGAGAGAGAGGGGTGAGAGGGAGGGAGAGCTAATTGGTGCACCTGTCTGCTGTCTGCAAGGGAGAAAGACAGCTCCATCTATGTGTGTGTGTGTGTGTGTGTGTGTGTGTGTGTGTGTGTTTCTTACATCCTGTTTTTGTGTGGGGGTGTGCATGTGCGTGGGCATGTGCGTGGGCATGTGCGTGCATGCGTGCGTGGGTGCTTGCGATTTAACATGTGTGTGTGTGTGTGTGTGTGTGTGGGGGGGGGGGGGGGGGGGGGTGTATATGAATGCCTGTGTGTCTGAGTTTTTCTGAATAGGCAATACACGCCGGCTAAACCAAGTCATCTCTGCCATCTGGACAACTCCAGACTGTTCCACAAGACTGGAAAGATGTCACCATTATCACCCTCTACAAAAAGAAAGGTGATAAGTCCTCTAGCCACAGCAGCAGAGGTGTCTCACTCCTGCAAAATCCTTACAAGGATCATGTTTTCTCACCTGTCTAAACGCGCACATCTCGTAAGAAACATCTTGCCAGAGACCTTAACCGATTAAGACCTGTAATGCATCTGTGTCACTCTTTGATTTGAGCTAAAAAGCATTATTTTACACTTTGGCTATTCAAAAATAGCAGATATACAAGCTCATAGCGCGGCACCGAGTGCCACGCTATGAGCTTGTCGATCTGCTATTTTTGAGAAATCATGAAAATGTGTGCAAATCTTTGAATGTATATATTTTCAAAGGGAACATTTTTTACTCAAATCTTTGCTTCTGGGGGGTCCCTGGAACAAAATATTTTGAGATGGGGGTCTGCGGCCAAATACATCATTTTGGGGGTCCTTGACATGAACAGGTTTGAGCATCACTGATATAGAAACATACGTTTTTTCAGAATACTGTTGGGATTTAGAAAACATTTGTAGAATCGGCTTCAGGTCTTAATGGGATAATGTGGATTTGGGAAGGATCGTATAGCACCACAGACATGATGTTTGTCGCCAGGCAAATTACAGGAGAAATTTTGGTACTTTTACTCAAGTAACATTTTGAACACAGGCCTTTTTACTCGTAACAGAGAATTTTTATATTGTGGTATTGCTACTTTTACTTAAGTAAAACATTTCAGTACTTTTTCCCACCACTGGATAAGAGCACACGCTAAATACCTAAATTGTAAATGATAAAACCTAAGGTGTCATTAGAGTAAGGTTTTTCTGAACCCAGGGACGTGCACAGACAGACTCTTGGTGGTGCTAGAGCACCTGCCCTTTGCCCTCTTGACCAGAAGTGCCCTTTTGAAAACGTTTACAGCAGGGGTCTTCAACAGGGGGTCCGGGACCCCTAGGGGTTCCTCAGAGTTACTACAGGGGGTC
>NC_139955.1:42058372-42065872 GCF_963454915.1 Gymnoscopelus microlampas
AACATTTTTTGATATTACTCCTACAGATTTTGTCCACAAATCGGTACACAGTATCTCTATAGTCATGTGATCAATACGGATCTGTCCGATTTTCCATATCCCATCCTGAGTGCCTAAGATTGGCTTCCAAAGTTTGCAGGATTGGTTCGTTCTGAACAAAATGCCTCAAATCATGAACACAGCATCCAATTTCAGTGAAATTGTCCACGCATATTCCTACTAGGAAGAAATGCCACCCTTTTCACATTGGGCTGTTATAGCGCCACCAGCAGGTCTAATTTAGCAAAACACATTTTTGGAACAAAATGCCTCGAATGATGAATGCAGTGTCCGATTGCCGTGAAAGGCCTAAGACGAAATGGCACCCTATTCACATTGGCCAATTATAGCGCCACCAGGAGGCCACAATAACCTACCTGACCTGGCGGAGCACTTTTTCTAGTTGAAAATGTGTTCTAATGCAGTGGTTCTCAAAGTGGAGTACTTGGGGGGGGGGGGGGGAGGGGGGGGGGCACACTGGGATAAACACAAACACCCACTAACATGCTTATACTGCTTATGCATACATCTGTGAAATAAAGCATTTAGTGTTTTAGTGCCTACTCTGTGTGAAGTTTGCATGTTCTCCACGTGTCTCCTAGGGTAGTTGATACCCTCAAAAAAGCATGTAGTAATCCTGGTCGCTATACTGCCTCCCCCATGACAGCCGGGGCGCCTGATGGAGGGGAAAGGAACTGGTTGGAATAACGTGTTCCTTCCACGCGCTACGTACGTCCTACCGGGGAAACTCCCCCCTGTCTAGTGATAAGAAGGTCAAGTTGGCTCTCATGCATTGAAGGAGGCATGAGCTCGGCCCTGGGCTCCCTAGGCTGGTGGGGGGAGTGTATCGCCCAGGATCACTTAGAAAATTCGTGGGATATTATAAAAAAAATAATAGTGGGATACAAGGTTTCAGCATAGCAACGATATATATGTATGTATGTATAGTTCAGGGATTAAAAATCCACACTGGGATAAACACAAACACCCCCCACACCTACGAACATGCTTATACTGCACATGCATACATCTGTGAAATAAATCATTTAGTGTTTTAGTGCCAACTCTGTGTGGAGTTTGCATGTTCTCTCTGTGTCTCCTAGGGTAGTTAATACCCTAATCAAAAACATGTAGTGATCCTGGTCGCTACACCGCCCCATGACAGCCGGGGCGCCTGATGGAGGGGAAAGGAACTGGTTGGAATAACATGTTCCTTCCACGTGCTACGTCCTACCGGGGAAACTCCCCCCTGAGGCATGCACATGCATACATCTGTGAAATAAATCATTTTGTGTTTTAGTGCCGACTGTGTGTGGAGTTTGCATGTTCTCCCCGTGTCTCCTAGGGTAGTTAATACCCTAACAAAAACATGTAGTAATCAGTGTTTCCGTTAGCCGGTATTTATCGGCCATTGACCGATAAAATGTTTAATTGGCCGTTAATTATAAACATCACCGGCCACCGTGGCCGGCTGGGAAAAGGCTGTTAATAGGCTATTTTATAATTTAAGTCTATTATCAATTATTTAGATAAAGTAGTACAACCATTAAAACCCATCATAATCATTTACAGTTTTTATCATGATCTGACAATGTCAGTGTGCGTTCATTCCCTACAGCCGCTGCTGCTGTGTGCATCACAGCCTATTCTTCGTACCATGGTGTTGCGCGTTGAAAATATCAGACCTACAAGCTCACAACATGTCGCAACACGCCACGTTGTGAGCTAGTATGACTGATATTTTCGATACGCAACAACACCGCCATACGGCGAAGCACAAATGAAGCTTTACACAGCTGCGTCACCTAAGCAGGGTACGGGTGGTTCGCTCGACAGAACCGGGGTCCCGAAGTGATTGAATCTTAACCAAGCCGGACTCAATTGACGATTATAAAACCAGTCAAAACCAGAATGAACTCGTATGGGTCATGGATATTATACAAGCAAGCACAGTGACTGTCTGTCTGCAATGGATAAAGTGGTAAAAGTTGGTGACACACATTGGAGGCAACTAAGGCAAGTAATCGACCTCCCTTGTCCCATCATTCATGTATAACATTAACAAAACAAAACCTGTAGGTTTTGCATATCGCGGTGTAATGATCAGTTGGGTGCATGCATCTGCAAACATGCATGTGACGTTAATTATACTATGGCCGATGCATTTATTCTTTGGCCGCTAAAATACAATCCCGTCGGTCAAGGTGGCCGGCCCAAAAAAATGCCTCGCGGAAACCCTGGTAGTAATCCTGGTCGCTATACCGCCCCATGACAGCCGGGGCGCCTGATGGAGGGGAAAGGAACTGGTTGGAATAACGTGTTCCTTCCACGTGCTACGTCCTACCGGGGGAAACTCCCCCCTGTGTCAAGTGATAAGAAGAAGGTCAAGATGGCTCTCATGCATTGAGGGAGGCATGAGCTCGGCCCTGGGCTCCCTAGGCTGGTGGGGGGAGTGTATCGCCCAGGATCACTCAGATCCCGGGTGCTAAAGGGTTACAAAATTGTGGGATATTTTCAGCATAGCAACGATATATATGTTTGTATGTATAGTTCAGGGATTACAAATCCACACTGGGATAAACACAAACACCCCCCACACCTACCAACATGCTTATACTGCACATGCATACATCTGTGAAATGAATCATTTAGTGTTTATAGTGTTACGGTATTCAGTGTAATGGCATAACACATACAGTAGAACATGAACTTGATATGAACCCCTGAGGGGGTTCCAAATGGACCCCTTTACAGGTCTGCAACGCTGAGAGTGTGCAAATGGAACCTTACGGGTCAATTTGGTTCCATTTGTACACTCTCTCAGAGTAATGGGGGTTCACTTGGTTTCCGAAGAAGAAGAAGTAGAAAGTATTCCTTGCTGTAGAGTGTTTGTTCAGTAACAGGATTCTCCCCGTGTCTCCAGCTCTTCAGTAAACAGAAAACATATTTCCAGATTTGGGATACCAATTGTATCCAATCAGGAGAGAGAACCCCACACAGGCAATTTATGAGATTTTTTTCTGTATCCTGTTAGCCTGATGATCACACTGAAGCTTTGTGATGCAGTTCACTCAGTGGAGGGGGCGGGGTCTATAGTCTGGAGTAGGTGGGGTCTATGGTCTGGAGTGGGCGGGGTCTATGGTCTGGAGTGGGTGGGGTCTATGGTCTGGAGCCAGGCTAGCATCCTGGACGAGTTCTCTCCAATTATAAGTAATAATAGAAGTCTGCACACTGTAACTTTTCAAAAAGCTCCCAGTCAAGGCTTTATTTGTAGATTAACGTTTCGACACCTTGTGTCGAAACGTTAATCTACAAATAAAGCCTTGACTAGGATCTTTTTGAAAAGTTACAGTGTGTGGACTTCTAATTATTTCTTATGTTAATCCACTGTTGGTGCTGCGCCTGCTAAAGCCCTGATGTGCCAGTTTAAGTTTGTATTTATTAAAAAAAAATCTCTCCAATGATATCCTTGCCATCTGAAGCCACCTGAAGTATTTTCTGTTTACTAAAGAGCTGCAGACACAGGGAGAGACCTCTGTACCTGAAAAAAAACACTATAGTAATGATTACTGTTGGAATATCAAGCTATTTAACACCCATTCTTAAAAACAACAACAACATAATGAAGAAAATGAACAGTCAGCGTGTGTCCTCTTGTTGTCCCTAACGGTAACATGTTGTGTTTATACATGCTTGTTTTCCATGAAGTGATGAATGATGTTACGTTTGCATGTGCTCCTGCGAGGCTGCGAGTAAATAAATCCCATGACAACGTTGATTAAATTAGCGGTAAAACGTTGACAATATGACTAATTAGCAGGGAATTACATTTGATCTAAAATAAACATGTCCTCGTTCTGCATAGTAATGAGAGGGAATGCATCATCCATGTCAAACGCAGACACACACACACACACACACACACACACACATACACAGAGTGGTGGAAAAAGTACTCAAATGTGTTACTTAAGTAAAAGTATCAATACTGCGAATTTTGAATCTGGGGATATGAGGTTTCTGCATGACAGCAGCAACAATATATATGTGTGTGTGTGTGTATACTGTATATATATATATATATATATATATATATATATATATATATATATATATATATATATATATATATATATATATATATATATACACATATACATATATATATATATATATGTTCATTTTGAAGGATTGCATTATTGCTGTAACAAATTAATAGTTAGTGTGGACCTGACAGTAGACAAATGGCTCTTTTTTTGTGCGTGCATATGCTTACTGTACCAATGCACGTGCAAGAGTGTGCACGTGTGTGTGAGAATGTGTGTGTAAATGTGCATTTGCAAAAGGTGTATTGTGCGCGTGCGTGTGTCGTGGGTGCATGTGTGTGTGTGGGTGTGTGAGAGAGCAAACTAAGATGTATTGTCTGGACTCTAAATTCACAAGCACACAATTTATCAAATCAGCAACTTTTAACCTGTGTGTGTGCACGTGCGCGCTCACACACACAAACACACACAGAAATGTGCGTACATGCCAGTTCATATTGCGCCTGCCTGTGCCTATATACAGTATGTGTATGTGCTCTTTGTTTCAATTAGGTAGGACATAATAGCTTTAAATCAGGGGTCTTCAACGTTTTCCAGTCTAATTTGTACGTGCATCAGTGTTTGTTTGTGTACAAACACTGCCGCATGCTTTTGATGGCATGAACCAAGGCCAAGCCGTCTAGAATAGGGTCTGTATGTCGTGTGCGTGTGCGTGCGTGCGCGTGTGCGTGTGCGTGTGTGTGTGTGTGTGTGTGCTCCTGAGCTAGGCTGCTATAGTGTCAAAGTGTGTATGAGGGAGAGGTTGAAAATATCTGCTCTTCATGCTCTAATGGAGTAGAGCTGTCACGGTACTTAATCCAAGAAGACCGGGAACGCATCTGTGCAACCATTTAATCCATTATCTTGAACTTTGGCTATTCAAAAATAGCAGATTTACAAGCTCATAGCCGCGCTATGAGCTAATTTTGAAAAATCGTGAACATTTTGTGCACATCTTTGAATATATATATTTTCAAAGCAAACATTTGTCAAATATTTAGTTCCAGGGACCTCCGGAAGCAAAGATTTGAGTTAAAAATGTTGTTTAAAAAAATATGCGTATTCAAAGATTTGCACAAAATGTTGAAGATTATTTCAAAAATAGCAGATCTACACAAGCTCATAGCGATGAGCTTGTAGATCAGCCAGTCTAAAATTACCAACAACACAGTCTCACTCCCAAGAAGGCACATATGGCCTTTTGGTCAGAACCCCAGGAAGGCACAATGTGCCGTCCAGGGGGGGGGGGGGCGCCTGCGACAAAATGACAGATGCTTTCCCGGTCTTAAAGGGTTAACACGCCCATACATAAGTAGCCTATCAGAGAGATGCACACACGGGGGCCATCAGTGGTACAAAGAGCTTCTATTTTCAACTCTATCATCTGCCTGTCCTCCTGTCCCTCACTCTGGCCTCCGATAAGGACTCTCTCACACGCGCACGCGCACACACACACACACACACACACACACGCGCACACACACACGCGCACACGCACCCTAGAAACACCGTGTTGCATAAATGACCTCTTCTGTGTGTCTATGCACCGCTAATAATTGTCTTCATCGTCCTCTCTGGGATCTTCACAGATCACACATCATCATCTTCACAGTCTGTTCCAACAGAAAAAAAACATAGTAGCACACAGTAAGGTCCCAGTGTTCATTTAACCCTTTAAGACCCGTGTCATTTTAGATTTCTTTGGCTATTCAAAAATAGCAGATATACAAGCTCATAGCGCGGCACCGAGTGCCGCGCTATGAGCTTGTAGATCTGCTATTTTTTGAAAAATAGTTAACATTTGTGCAAATCTTTGCTTCTGCGTCTTCTAAATCCTAACAGTTTTTTTTTTTTTTTTTAACACATGTTGCTATAATATCAGTTTTTGCATGTCAATGACCCCCAAAATTACATGTATTTGGCCGCGGACCCCCATCGCAAAATATGTTCTTCCAGGGACCCCCCAGAAGCAAAGATTTCAGTTCCAAATGTTCGCTTGAAAAAAAATATGTTGAAAGATTTGCACAAATTTCCACACTTTCTCAAAAATAGCAGATCTACAAGCTCATAGCGCGGCACTCGGTGCCGCGCTATGAGCTTGTATATCTGCTATTTTTGAATAGCCAAAGTGTAAAATAATGCTTTTTTCGCTCAAATCAAGAAGTGACACAGATGCGTTCCAGGTCTTAAAGGGTTAACTCTGAGGAGTGTACAAGTGGAACCAAATGGACCTGTAATGACCTCTGAGGAGTGTACCAATGGAATCAAAGGGACCTGGTAATTTCGTAAATGTCATCGAATTACATTAATTGCATCAGTGACATTTTTCAGGCCCTGAGGTCAAGAGCACATGGATGTGTCTTGTCCCTGCTCTCTCTTGCATCAATCTTCTATTCATGAATACGGCGTGTGCTCTCTCACTCTCTCTCTCTTTATCTTCTTTCTTTGCCACAATAACACCTCACTGAGGATGTGCGTGCACGGCAGGCACGCACATACACACACACACATACTTTGCTAAACCTTGACACAAAACCCAAGGCTCTTTTGTTGTATTTCTGCCTCACTCCAACCATGCTCTCTCTAGAACCTCAAGTTCAATAACTTGAACATGTCAGAGTCACTGTGACATCTCTCTCTCTCTCTGCGTACATGCGTACGTCACTCTCACTCTCACACACACACACACACACACACACACACACACACACACACACACACACACACACACACACACACACACACACACACACACACACACACACACACATACACACACACACAGCCTATGTATAAAATAGGGTTAATGTATGTTTTATAATAATAATTGATAATTGCAAAGTAACTGGTAACTAAAGTTTTCAAATAATTGTAGTGGAGTAAGAGTAAAATATTTGCCTCTGAGATGTAGTGGAATAGAAGTAAGAGTACTGAAAATTGGAAATACTCCAGTAAAGTGAAAAAAATAGTACTTGAGTACATGTAATGAGTTACTTTCCACCACTGTTTATAGGCTAATAATAATGAAATGCTGCTGTACTACATTGCATATAAAATGTCACCTCTGGAGTCAATGTGCACATTATTCTTTATCTTATAATTGTCTTGCAATATATGTCTGTGTGCTTTCACTGCTATAAAAACAATATAAATTAGAAAGCAGACTGTGAGTGCCAGTGTCTCACTATTTAATTTCTATTTGTATTTCCATTTTCCTCAATGATGGCCAATTATTTCAGTGTTTCAAAGTTAATGAGCTCTGACCTGAAAACTGAACTTGATGGGAAACGTAGATTGAAAAAATCCATTTCCACATGGTACAAACTACACAAAAACAAATGTGTGTTTCAGTCTATTTTCTTAAGTAAATGGAGAC
>NC_139955.1:42068372-42108372 GCF_963454915.1 Gymnoscopelus microlampas
GACATTCCAGAACTTTTCTTAGACTTCCAGAGCTCTTTTCCCTCTCTGACACACTGACGATGTGACAATTCAATTCACAGCAACACGCCGCCTCGCCGCGCACCAACGCTTTCATCACTTAGACATGATATCATAATAATAATAAAATAAATACAAATAAAAAACACAGCAAAGCTATGCCACCCCCCCCCCCCCCCCCCCCCACCGCCACCACCCCTACTGGTACTCCCGTGCTGAGTCGGCGCTAAGACACATCACACCTACTCTATGTCAGTGGCAGTGGTTAATGCATGTTTTATAATACAATTATTTATATCTGCAAAGTAACTCAAGTTTCCAAATAAAGTTTTTTTTCAAATATAGCAGATGTGTAAGCTTGCAGAGCGTCACTTTGCGCGGCACAGAAAAGTTTGAGAACCACTCTATGGGGTTCAGGTCAGGAGAGTTGGCTAGCGCAGTGCTTCTCAAACTTTTTCATGCCAGGGACCCCCAAATAGATATATATTTGGCCGGGGACCCCCCCGATCTGGAAATATGTTGTGCCAGGGACCCCCCACAAGCAAAGATTTGTGTTAAAATGTTCGCTTTAAAATAAATATATTCAAAGATTTGCACAAATCTCCAAGATTCTTCAAAAAATAGCAGATCTACAAGCTCATAGCACGGCACTCGGTGCCGCGCTATGAGCTTGTATATCTGCTATTTTTGAATAGCCAAAGTATAAAAGGTTAAAGCTATTGTGACGCTATTGTCACACATTTTGCTGGGGACCCCCAGGAACCCCCTCAAGGACCCCTGGGGGTCCCCGGACCCCACTTTGAGAACCAATGGGCTAGCGGGACGATGAAGCACAGTTAATACCATGGTCAGCAAACCAGTTACAAGTAGTAGCTTTTAGCAGTGTGGAGAGGTTACCAAGTGCTGCTGGAAAAAGAAAAGCAGCATCTCAACCACATCTCAAGATACACATAGGCTATTGTACTTTTGTACTCCACTACAATTATTTTAAAACTTTAGTTACCAGTTACGAGACATACACATTAACCACTTCAGCCCTATATTCAAACTTCGGCTATTTGAAAATTGCCGATCTACAAGCTCACAACGTGTCGCATTGTGACACATTGTGAGCTTGTAGATCTTTCAAAATATTTTTATAGATTTGTTATCTTGTAAAACGGGACATTCTGCATTAGTGAGTACTTTTACTTTTGTAATTATTATTTACATTTTGATACCAATACTTGTGTACTTTTACTCAAGTAAATTTTGTAATTCCGGACTTTTACTTGTAACAGAGTATTTCTATATTGCAATATTGATACTTTTACTTAGGTAATAAATGTGAGTATTGTTTTTCCACCACTGCCCAAAACACATTACTGACAGTTGAACATTCTTACTAGACTTCAAAGCATCTTGAATTCTGTGCCTCTCTCTCTCCACTCATCTTCCAGACTCTGGGACTTAGATTTCCACAAATGAAACGCAACAACGATTACTTTCATCTGAAAAAGAGGCAGCATAATTCTTTTTTTTACAAAGAAGGAGCCCAAGACCAAGTATTTAGAGCAGGGGTCTTCAACGTTTTCAGGCAAAGGACCCCCTAGCTGAGAGAGAGAGAGAGATGAAGCATGGAGCCCCTCTACATATTGTACAAAATTGTGTTTCAGATTAACTTTTTTTTTACTTGGTCTGCTCTTTTTTCCCTCTACACCAAACCACTTTGCTAAAAATAGCCGATCTACAAGCTCACAACACCTGATACTAACCCCAACCTGAATCTTTTCCTAAGAAAAAATAAAAAGGTCTTCACAATGTCTTTCTTTCTCAAGGAGGAGATAACAGAGAAGAGAGAGAGAGAGAGAGAGAGAGAGAGAGAGAGACAAAGAGACAGACAGAGAGAGAGATGTGGGTACAGTAATTGAAAGTGTCTGTTATAGTGTAAGTGCATTAACTGCGTCCATGTATGGACTGTAACCCATTAACATTGTTTTGTTTTTATCTGTGTCCTGTTCTCCGTCTGCCCCCTGGCATCCATTTTGGTCGTTCGTCGTCATTCATCATCTCTTCTCCTCATTTCTCCTTTGTCTTCACTCCCCTCCTTCTCCTGCTTACCCCCCCCCCATTCCCTCCATACATCCATCTTCTCTATTTCCTCCCCTCTTCCTCCTTCTCTCACTCCACCTTTCACCTGCCTCCAATGTGTCTCTCTCTCTGAAAACATACACATGCCACACATTGCCAAAGCAAGTGTGAAATAAAAGCCACAATAAGAAATGTATGCACAAATAAATATGGGCATCTCTCTCTTTCTCTCTCTCTCTCTCCCCACCCCATTCTCCATCACCCCATCATCATCTAATAGCAGGGGCGGACTGCCCATTTGGCAAACCGGGCATATGCCTAGTGGGCCGCTGGGCCAGTGGGCCGGTGGAAAAAGAAAAAAAAGGATTATTACGGTCACTTCCAGGTCGCACGGCCCAATTATTGGTTACGTCAACGTTTGGGTTTAGGCGTAATTTACACAGGGTTGCTGGGTTAAAACAGTGTAACCCCCCACCCCCCCCCACCCCCGTGGAGGGCCCTGTCCAACTAGGGCACAGACCATGTGCTCCTAGTGAGTGCGAGGACCAGAGTTTAAATCCGACTCCTCAAAACCTAACTTTAATGTCAAGACGGCTTCAAATGTTTGTGAAATTCTTTGTCGTACAATTGTACAAGAAGCTCCATCGTGCGATTTCAATAAAGGAGTAAAGGGATGGAGAAAAAAGAAAGAAACAGAAAGAAACAGCAGATACAGTATCCATATGGGCAGTGTGTGAAATACATACATACGGTTGCATGATGAAATATTATACATACAGGCGCGTGGTTAAAAATAGCAGAGGGATGAGGAAATTGAAATAGCAGTAGATGTAATAGCAGATACCGCTGCTGTCTGACAGAAAGCTTGCATCTCTAATATTTGAACGTGTTAATACATTTGTGTGAATTAATGCCCTGCTTCATCAAACAAGTGTTGCATTGAAAGTTGTGAAAATAGAATTCTAAAATAAATGGGACCATAATTTACTAAAGTGCATATCATGGTGATTGAAGGAAGACTTTAAACTAGCGACTGGAAGCATATAGTATTTATGACAATGTTTATTACGGTAATAAAATCAAGTCTAAAGTTCGGCAGTCTCTCTGCCTGTGGTTTCCTGTCTCTCTGCCTGTGGTTTCCTGTCTCTCTGCCTGTGGTTTCCTGTCTCTCTGCCGTTGGGTGCATCCACACATGAGCGTATGCTGACGGCAAACGCTACGCTAGCCCCGTACACACCCATGTTAAGTTAGAAACCGGAAGTTCCGGTCCGTTTTTTCCTATAACATGGGTGTGTACGGGGCTAGCGTAGCGTAAGCGTAGCGTTTGCCGTCAGCATACGCTCATGTGTGGATGTACCCTGTGTGGTTTCCTGTCTCTCTGCCTGTGTGGTTTCCTGTCTCTCTGCCTTTGGTTTCCTGTCTCTCTGCCTGTGGTTTCCTGTCTCTCTGCCTTTGGTTTCCTGTCTCTCTGCCTGTGGTTTCCTGTCTCTCTGCCTTTGGTTTCCTGTCTCTCTGCCTGTGGTTTCCTGTCTCTCTGCCTGTGGTTTCCTGTCTCTCTGCCTGTGGTTTCCTGTCTCTCTGCCTGTGGTTTCCTGTCTCTCTGCCTGTGGTTTCCTGTCTCTCTGCCTGTGTGGTTTCCTGTCTCTCTGCCTGTGGTTTCCTGTCTCTCTGCCTGTGGTTTCCTGTCTCTCTGCCTGTGGGTTCCTGTCTCTCTGCCTGTGGTTTCCTGTCTCTCTGCCTGTGGTTTCCTGTCTCTCTGCCTGTGGTTTCCTGTCTCTCTGCCTGTGGTTTCCTGTCTCTCTGCCTGTGTGGTTTCCTGTCTCTCTGCCTGTGGCTTCCTGTCTCTCTGCCTGTGGCTTCCTGTCTCTCTGCCTGTGGTTTCCTGTCTCTCTGCCTGTGGTTTCCTGTCTCTCTGCCTGTGGTTTCCTGTCTCTCTGCCTGTGGCTTCCTGTCTCTCTGCCTGTGTGGTTTCCTGTCTCTCTGCCTGTGGTTTCCTGTCTCTCTGCCTGTGGTTTCCTGTCCCTCTAGTCTACTCTCTCCTATCTGAAATAAAGCACGACAAATGTGGAAATGCATGTATAAGGAGAGCGTGTGTGTGTGTGTGTGTGTGTGTGTGTGTGTGTGTGTGTGTGTGTGTGTGTGTGTGTGTGTGTGTGAAAGGGGCAGCCCATCATAAGCGCAGCTCGGCGTGTGGCTCCACGCACAAAGGAAGTCATTTCTAATTTCACCTCCTGTTTTGTTGAATAACCAGGAAGTCAAACTGTTCTGCTCATATCCAGACAGAACAAAGCCATGGTCCCTCGAAACAACGTTTCCTGTTTTGTGATGTTTTTGTCCCCCCCCCCCCCCCCCCCCCTTGTGTCTTATATCGTTGCTGTCGGGCAGGAAAACCTCTTATCTCCATAGTTTAACTTTTTGTATTTTTTTTTGCATAATTTAACGCCCTACTTGATCATACTCACATTTGTTACTTAAGTAAAAGTATCAATACCTAGGGCTGAAGTGGTTAATGTATGTTTTGTAATCATAATCAAAATCTGCAAAGTAACTATAACTAAAGTTTTCAAATAATCGTAGAGGAGTAAAAGTACAATATTTGCCTCTGAGATGTAGTGGAGTAGAAGTAAAAGTATTGGATATTGGAAATACTCAAGTAAAGTGCAAATACCTGAACATTTTACTTAAGTACAGTACTTGAGTAAATGTACTTAGTTACTTTACACCACTGCTACAGCTGCGTCACACAAAAGTATCCAAAGTAGCAGATCTACAAGCTCGAAACGCGGCGCGAAGCGACGCGTTTCGAGCTTGCAGATCTGCTACTTTTGCTATTTTTTTATTTGAATCCTGACAAGTAACAGTTTTGGACATACGAGGTTTCCACCCGACAAAGACGGTATTCAGAGTGGGTCAGAGTCATTAGAAACCATGCAGGTAAATCCATCACGCAAGGACTTCTATGTCTGGTTACTTAAGTCTGTTTACAAGGGTGGAAAGAGGCCTGGAATATAAAACATTAATAATACATTGGTTTTTTTTTTTTCCCAGCATCATCCTCAACAAAGAACCTGAAGTAGTCTTTTAATGTATAGGTTGTATTACTCCTTTAAAACCGGGAACACATCTGTGCCATTTTAATATTTCTGTGGCTATTCGAAAATAGCAGATATGCAAGCTCATATAGCGCGGCACAGAGCACCGATGAGCTTGTTGATCTGCTGTTTTTGAAAAGAAATCGTGAAAATGTGTGCAAATCTTTGAATATGTACACACCTTTTTAACTCCAATCTTAGCTTCTGCAGGGGGTCCCTGGAACAAAATATTTTGGGGGTCCGTGGTCCAAATACATACAAAAAAAGTTTGAGAACCACTGATATTATAGCAACATAAGTTTAGAAAAAAACGCAACTGTTAGGATTTAGAAGACATTTGTAGAATCCCCAGAAGAAAAGATTTGAGTTAAAAGAAAAGTGCTTAAAAAAAAAGATATATATATATATATTCAAAGATTTTCCCAATTTAAAAAAGAAATATCAGATCTACAAGCTTGCTATGAGCTTGTAGATCTGGTATTTTTGAATAGCCAAAGACTTGTAAAATGATACAGATGCATTCCCGGATTGAATGGGTAAAGCAGACAAATCTTAACAGTTAGTTTTTGCTGCAAAGATAGCAGTTCATAGCAATGCTGGGTTTGTTAGATTTGTCCTCAATTTCCCTTTGCTAGAGTGCATATGAATACAGCAGTGGAATGTTACACTGTAACAAGAAACATTATTAGACCGTTGCCCACCCTTGAGAGGCTGACTGTTTGTGCATTGTGTAAAACAACCAGTGGTGGAAAAAGTACTCAACCTCTTTACTTAAGTAAAAGTACCAATACTGCAATATAGAAATACTCTGTTACAAGTAAAAGTCCAGAATTCAAAATCTGCTTGAGTAAAAGTACAAAAGTATTGGCATCAAAATGTATTTAAAGTACCAAAAGTAAAAGTACTAAAATGTTTGAAAATAGCAGATCTACAAGCTCACAACGCGTCGCGATGCGACGCGTTGTGAGCTTGTAGATCTGATATTTTCAAATATCATGTATAAAATAGGGCTAAAGTGGTTCATGTATGTTTCATAATATCATCATTTATGTCTAAAAAGTAACTAAAGTTTTCAAATAATTGTAGTGGAGTAAAAGTACAATATTTGCCTCTGAGATGTAGTGGAATAGAAGTAAAAATATTGGAAATTGGACGTACTCAAGTAAAGTACAAATACCTCAAAATTGTACTTACTGTAAGTAAATACAGTAAGTATTTGTACGGTACTTACAGTAAGTAAATGTACTTAATTACTTTCCACCACTGAAAACAACAGTCTTTGTTGGGTGAACTGTAATGTCGTTTGCAACTGTTGTCACCTATTCCTGGATAAATACGGTAGTTATAATAGAACTGCTTAGGGGTGTGAATGTGGGTGTATTTACACACAATTTTACCATTAAGTTGACAGACAGACAAACAGACGGAGAGAGAGAGAGACAGAGAGATGGAGTAAAGACAGATTGGTTTGGATGGTAAACACCTCTTTGACACACTCACAGCTGACTCGGCTCTTATTAAAGGCAAATTATCTCTCTCCAGCTTGTAGATCAGCTATTTTCAACACGCATTTCCGTCGCAACTAAGTCAGCCTTCAGTCTGGGTTTTAAAATAACTCCTTTCATGGCTCTCTCAACGTAATCCCTGCTGTCAGAGCTGATTTGTACTTCCAAAAAAAAGGCCCTTTCTCCCGCAAATGAAGATAAATGGCTTTGTTTTTGAACTGATTCACCGGGGGCTTCCTTTCCAGCGGGCTCAGCTCTGAGTGAGTGTGATGGAAGTTATACTTAAAACCACTTGGAGGAAGGAAGCGCAAAATGTAAACTGTATAAAGACAGAGTTACCAGGACAGAAATACCACACAATGACAACGGTGGATATCCCTCTCTCTCTCTCTCTCTCTCTCTCTCTCTCTCTCTCTCTCTCTCTCTCTCTCTCTCTGTGGTGGAAAGTAACTAAGTACATTTACTCAAGTATTGTACTTAAGTACTCTTTTGAGGTACTTTTACTTGAGTATTTCCTTCTTTTTGGGGGCGATTTTTTTGAAGGTATTGATCATCATTGATTATTAATACAAAACAAATATTTACTGCTTAACAAAAGAGTGCTAAATAGGCCTCTCTCTCTCTCTCTCTCTCTCTCTCTCTCTCTCTCTCTCTCTCTCTCTCTCTCTCTCTCTCTCTCTCTCTCTCTCTCTCTCTCTCTCTCTCTCTCTCTCTCTCTCTCTCTCTCTCTCTCTCTCTCTCTCTCTCTCTCTCTCTCTCTCTCTCTCTCTCTCTCTCTCTCTCTCTCTCTCTCTCTCGAGGATACAACACAAAATGTGTGTGTGTGTGGGGAGGAATCAATTGGCATAATGACTACATTGAGGAGAAAAAGTGTGTGTGTGTGTGTGTGTGTGTGTGTGTGTGTGTGTGTGTGTGTGTGTGTGTGTGTGTGTGTGTGTGTGTGTGTGTGTGTGTGTGTGTCTAGGGGCCTTAATCATCCGATTAGCCAAGTAGTCTCAAGAAGACCATTCCTCCGCGTTACCATGACAACCTAATGCATCACTTTAATTGATCATTGCCGATCGATATCCAATATGGCACGGACATCTGTTAGTTAATTATGTGTTTCTCATCAGCCTGAGTTATTGGAGAGAGAGCATTGTGTGTGTGTGTGTGTGTGTGTGTGTGTGTGTGTGTGTGTGTGTGTGTGTGTGTGTGTGTGTGTGTGTGTAAAACACAGAGAGAGAGAGAAACACACACACACACACACACACACACACACACACACACACACACAGAGAGACTCAGAGAGACAGAGAAAGAGAGAGAGAGAGAGAGAGAGAGAGAGAGAGAGAGAGAGAGAGAGAGAGAGAGAGAGAGAAAGAGAGCGCGAGAGAGAGAGAGACACAGACACACACAGAGAGAGACACAGAGAGAGAGAGAGAGAGAGAGAGAGAGAGAAAGACAGAGAGAGCGAGAGAGAGACACACACACACACACACACACACACACACAGAGAGAGAGACATAGAGATAGAGAGAGAGAAAGAGAGAGCGAGAGAGAGAGACACAGACACACACAGAGAGAGACACACAGAGAGAGAGAGAGCGAGCGAGAGCGCGAGAGAGAGAGAGAGAGAGAGAGAGAGAGAGAGCTAGAGAGAGAGAGAGCGCTGTGTTATGAGGCGTTGGTGTTGAAATAAAAGGAGATGAAAAGGGACTTTGATTCAATAAAGTGATTATATCACAGGAGTGTAATGAATGAATCGTCTCTCTGGCCTCTTTCTGTGGTAGAAAAAAGACACAGAGCCAGTGGTGACTGAACCCACAGACATTTTACTGCTTTTCTGATCAATCCAACACGTATTCTACCATGCTGTGTCCTTTGATTAGTGTGTTTCTATTCTAAAGAGGTAGTAATGAACAAAGGTGTAACAAGTATTCACATTTTATACTTAAAGGTAGGGTAAGTGATTTGCTTTGGTTAAAATATGTGTTAAATAGCTCTATATTCTGATAGTACTCATTGCTATAGAGTGTTTGTTCAGTAAAAGGAGTCTCCTTGTCTCTCCAGCTCTTTGATAAACAGAAAATGCATTTTCGTTTCAGTTTCATTTCCAATTTTATCCAATCAGGATAGAGAACTCAATCAGGATATAGATTAAACAAGTGAAATTGGAAGTGATGACACTAAGAAATGAGCATGCAAAATTGGAACTGGAACACTAAACAAATTAAGCTTAAAAATGGGTACTTTCTCCTGATTGGCTGAGATTTTGACACCTACCGAAAAATGCATTTTCTGTTTATTAAAGAGCTGGAGAGACGGGGAGACTCCTGTTACTGAACAAACACTCTATAGCAATGATTACTATCAGAATATAGCATTTTAACCTTTTAACAAAATACTTTTTGTTTTAACCCAAAAATATCACTTACCCTACCTTTAAGTAAAAGTATCAATACTGCAATGTAGAAATACTCTGTTACAAGTGTAAGTCCGGAATTCAAAATGTGCTTGAGTAAAAGTACAAATGTATTGGTATCAAAATGTACTTAAAGTACCAAAAGTAGAAAGTACTCATTAATGCAGAATGTCCCATTTCACAAGGTATCATTATGTGTAAAATGTATGCAAATCTTTTGAAAATAGCAGATCTACAAGCTCACAATGCGTCGCATCGCGACGCATTGTGAGCTTGTAGATCTGCTATTCTCAAATGGCCGAAATGTATATAGGGCTGAAGTGGTTAATGTATATTTTGTAATAATAATCAGAATCTACGTTTTCAAATAATTGTAGTGGACTAAACATACAATATTTGCCTCTGAGATGTAGTGGAGTAGAAGTAAACTTACTGAAAATTGGAAATACTCCAGTAAAATTTAAAATACCTCAAGATTGTACTTTTTCAGTATATTGCTTGAGTAAATGTACTTAGGTACTTTACAGTAAGCCTGTGTAGCAGTGACACGGCTCCCAGTGTGGCACATGGCTGTACAGAAGGTCACACAGAGAGGTGTTAAAGAATTACTGATGTTAACCTTTTCCATGGACACACACACACACACACACACACACACACACACACACACACACACACACACACACACACACACACACACACACACACACACACACACACACACACTCTCCACTCTATACAAACCAGCACACACACACACACACACCCACGGCCATGACTTTCCACACTATGACAGGAGCCTGTGGCCAGGTCATAGCAATAGATTTACATTGAGAACAACTGAGCAGCAAGCGCACACACTCGCACACATGCATGCACACACGCATGTGCGTGCCCACACGCACACACACACACACACACACACACACACACACACACACACACACACACACACACACACACACACACACACACACACACACACACACACACACACACACACACACACACACACACACACACAGTAAATACTAAAGTATAATATGTGCACAGCATGGATCTCTAAGACATCTCAGCCAAATAACAAATCTAGATACTATCATCTTAATTGTGTGCGTGCACATGTGTGTGTGTGTGTGCGTGCGTGCGCGTGTGCGTGTGCGTGTGTGTGTGTGTGTGTGTGTGTGTGTGTGTGTGTGAAAGGTGGAACGGTATAGAGAGAGAGTGGAGAGGGTGACCGTTACTGCTGAGAAGAAAGAAAAAGAAAAGCTTTTATCCAACCAAATGTGTCGTGTTGTTTTTCTAGTCCAGGCAAACTAGCTCATTTTGGACCGTAAAGTCAACACAGTAATTGGCGGACATCCTGGATTGATGCCAATGGAACATAGTTTCACAACTAGGACTTTTATTGTGTTGTTCTGGACACCTCATAGACATGATGTATGCATGGTGTAATACATCATGTTACAATGACTTTGATGTGGAGAGAGAGACATAGAGGGACAGAGAGACAGAGACATATAGATATAGAGACAGGGACATAGAGAGAGGTGTCAGATAGAGAAGACAGATGTGTCTTCATCGTGAAGCACAGCCATTTGGTGACATGGTCGATTGTGGACGGTCACAGGAATGGAACGTCTCTGAGCTGAACGGAATCGACTCGGGATGACACAGGCCACACACACACACACACACACACACACACACACACACACACACACACACACACACACACACACACACACACACACACACACACACACACACACACACACACACACACACACACACACACACACGCTTAATAAATAGGAGTGGTTCAGGATTAGTCGTCATCTATTGAAGAATATTGCACACGTTTCATACAGCCTGAGCAACGATGTCCCCAGTGTGTGCATGTGTGTGTGCATGTGCAAGTGTGTGTCCATGTGCAAGTGTGTGTGCATGTGCAAGTGTGCGTGCATGTGTGCCTCAGAGCGATATCCCCAAAGAACAATAATAATAAACACCTAATTAAAGTCTGTAATGTATAGTGTAGATTAAACGCTTTTGTTTACTAAGGAGTATATTTCGGGGGGTGGGGGGTGGGGGGGAGCGCGCGCGCACACACACACACACACACACACACACACACACACACACACCATTGCTTTTCTTGGCTTAAAGACTTTTGATTTGTTCTCCTGCATAACATGTACTCATTAGTGTACACTAAAGTAAACTACATTCCCCCACACAAAGTCCTTATTATGAATTTGGGTCATGTTATTTAAAATGATGTTCTTCTGCTTTCATTAAAGAATGCAATGTGTTCTCCATATGCATCACTGCTCTCGCTCTCTCTCGCTCTCCGTCTCTCTCTCTCTCTAGAAGAATAAGGGGAGCACACTTTCATGTTCACACCCACCACACACACACACACACACACACAAACTTAGAGAATGAGGACTCCTTGGAATCAATTAGACTGGCGGGCAAAACCCAGTGCTACTGCGCGCACACGCACACACACACACACACACACACACACACACACACACACACACACACACACACACACACACACACACACACACACACACACACACACACACACACACACACAGTGTTTTTAGGTAGCTAACCTGCAGCTATTTGCCATGTTGAAAGGTATCTGAGGTCACATCAAAAAGGTCTGCAGTGTGGCATGTACCCAATTACACTCTACGTGTGTGTGTGTGTGTGTGTGTGTGTGTGTGTGTGTGTGTGTGTGTGTGTGTGTGTGTGTGTGTGTGTGTGTGTGTGTGTGTGTGTGTGTGTGTGTGTGTAGGACCAACACATTCACTCACTCTCTACAGTTAGTTATCCATGGTAGTATTAACATAACAATGTCTTAGTTACATTTCATTAACATTCTCTACCTCACTGATATAATATGGTTACAATAACATGTTATTCATTCGAAAAAATTACTCCGGATCGCATATTTCAAAAAGTAGCATATCTACAAGCTCATACGTGGCGCCGAGTGCCGCACTATGAGCTTGTAGATCTGCTATTTATCTTATTTTTAATACGTGAAAATGTGAGCAAATCTTTGAATATGTATATACATACAGTACATGATTAACTCAAATCTGGGGGGGGTCCCTGGAACAAATTATTTGGAGATGTGGAGGGGGGTCTGCGGCCAAATACATATCATTTTGGGTGGTCCTTGACATGAAAAAAAGTTTGAGAACCACTGATATTATAGCAACGTAAGTTTTAAATAAAAAAAAGACACTTAAAGAATTTAGAAGAGACTTGCAGAAACCTCAGAAGCAAAGATTTGAGTTCAAAAGTTTCCCTTTAAAAAACATATATATTCAAAGATTTGCACACATTTTCACGATTTTTCAACAACAGAAAAATAGCAGATCTACAAGCTCGAAAATGACACAGTACGCGTTGGGTTAAGTAGTAAGCCTTTCCAAGCCATGTGGCCCATAGGGCAGGAGCCTATCCCGTTTCTGTAGCGTGCGGCTAACCCTATGACCCAGCCTTAACCAGGGGTGATGCAACTTTGATGATGGAGAGGGCCACTATATTTCCACACTCACTCCAGAGGGCCACAATTCATATACTGTTGGGCAAGACACCTCTTATCTCCGTATTTTAACTTTTTTTAGTGCATAAATGTCACACAAAAGTAGCAAAAATAGCCGATCTACAAGCTCAAAACGTGTCGCAGTGCGACACGTTTTGAGCTTGTAGATCGGCTATTTTTTGCTGTTTTTGAATTGGAATCCTGAATTATTTTTTTGCTACTTTTGAATTGGAATCCTGAAAAGCAACATTTTTATTTAATTTCAAATGGATGCAGGTATACTTATGTTAACTTTACGAACTTAAATACAAATACATTGGACATAAAAAAGACAATAGAAGTTTAATAGTAGTCATTAAGCTACTATAATATAGACTGAAGTAATTAAAGCGGGTCATGTTTGCATGTTTGGAATTGTAGCGGAAATCAATAATATATCAGTGATCCGATATTAACCTGCGGGCCGCATTAAGTGAAGGTGGGGGCCTCATGTGGCCCCCGGGCCGCCAGTTGCCCATGTATGCTATAACCCCCACCCAAATACATCCCCACAAACATGATGCACAAGTCCCACCTGGACACGACACTAGTATGTCTTAAATCATTTTTGAGACTCGGCTACGTCATTCAAAGTGATCGGCGGGGGGATCTTTGTGAATAATTTTTTCAAAGGTTGCTGAAAACACTCACCAACCTTTGCTGGCAAGGGCAGCTATAGACAATGTTTTAACTGGCAGTCAATGAGTTAATGGGTTAAACTGAATGATCTACATTGGAACGGTCTACGAAGCGGTCATGAATGACCCAAAATCGGTGGGTCAAATAATCCATTCCCTGTCTGTGATTTAAAACACACACACACACACACACACACACACACACACACACACACACACACACACACAGTTGGAGAACTAGAGAGAACTTCAGGAGAAGGTCATAGATTTAATTCGCAATGGCAGGCTGCACCCAGATGTTATCAGACCACCCATGCATGTGCACAGGGCTTAACACACACACACACACACACACACACACACACACACACACACACAGTTAATCCTTGATGCGAAATAAAAGTATGATAAAGTCAATTTGGACAGGTCACAACCCTTTGCATTAGTTTTAAACAGAGTGAGCAAGAGAGGGACTGCATGTGTGCATGTGTGCGTGTGTGCGTGTGTGTGTGTGTGTGTGTGTGTGTGTGTGTGTGTGTGCGTGTGCATGTTAAGCCCATTCTGGTCCCTTTTACGGGTCAGTTGTTATTAACCCTCAGACAGTCACCTTGGTGCATACACACAGTCACACATATTTGATGGATACACACACACTGATGGAAACCACACACAAGGCACAGACACGCACACGCATGCACGCACGCGCACACACACACACCCACACACACACACACACACACACACACACACACACACACACACACACGATTGCTTTCTTTGAATCCACAATTAAACAAGTCACAGTTGGTGGACTCCGCTATGTTGATGTCTTAATTGATGCCTCAACCTCATCTCCATTCAGTATGCACTGCAGCCGTGACGAATGCACAAACATTACAATACAAATAATTAGTTGTATTTTGTCAGAAGGACCTGCAATTAGCCTCACCAGTGGAGACGGTGCTGAACACGGACATACTGTAAGAAAACACGGCTATTTTCGGTGAAGAGATTTGGTGTTGAAGAACACCAAAGCAGTGAAATTGCTGGAAGTTGCGAAATATTCGGAAAGTTGTGAAATATGCGGAAAATGAAAATATTATGCGATGTGCATATTATGCGATGTGACGCACCCTTTTTGAAAACAAGTGACCCTGCATAATTATGTGCATAATCGGTGACACTCACCATTTCAGCACCAGGGACAGCGCCGCTGTCAGCACCACAGTGACACTGACTGTTTCAGCACCATGGACAGCGCCGCTGTCAGCACCACAGTGACACTGACTGTTTCAGCACCACTAGACTCTTCTCACTGGAGTTTGACTCCTTGTTCTGCTGCACAGATCATTTTGTTGCTGTCGGGCAGAAACCTCCTATCTCCGTATCATAACTTTTTATTTATTTATATATAAATACCCTACTTGATCATACACTACAGTGTCACACAAAAGCATCAAAAGTAGCAGATCTACAAGCTCGAAACGCGACGCAAAGCTGCCAAGAGAGGCAACAGATCTGAGAGAAAAGAGGAAGATAGATCGGGTCAAATGGAGCTTTCTGGTGGAATGACATGTGTCCAGATTCAGAGAGAAATTTGAGGAACAATAAAAGAGGGATATTGTGTAAGTCTAAATGGATATGGTGATGTATTATGGCAGTGGGTTTCAACCCTTTTCATATAAAAGGCCCATTATTTATTCAGCATTTGAGCCACGGACCAACGTTTGATGAGATTTTAGCCTCTCAGACCCAAAACAGAATATTGTGTTGTCGTTGGATGAGATTGTGTCCAGAATTCCATCCCGTATATGTGGTAAAATAGGAGCGATAACAGGCAAATGCTAATCAAAAATAACAATTATTTAATTAAGTAATGCAGATGTTTAGCAATAATGTAAATCTTGAGAGCGTAAAATGGCACCAAATGGACCCGTAAGGGTCCATTTGGTGCCATTTTACACTCTCAAGAGTTGGATCTATAAGGGTCCATATGGTTACCTACAGTAACTCTCCATCATTTAGCTGGGGACCACCTGGAACCCCCTCGAGGTCCCCGGACCACTGGTTGAGAACCACTGCATTATGGAACCAGAAATAAGAAATAGTCCAAGCATCTCCTAACTGCCCTCCCTTCTCACACTCATGTTGAGAAAGAGCTTTCATGAAGTCTTGAGAAGTCTGTCTCCCTGCCTGCCTGCCTGCCTGCCTGCCAGGTTTTCCCAGACTCTGGGCCGTGGATACAACCATTTCTGAAGGGACATTCTGTCTCTGAGTAGAAGGAGTTTGTTTGAAAGCAAGCTTTGAAATTTGCAAACAAACATTTTTGAGAGTCAGCAGTTCTCTTCACATCTTTAGACATCTACTGCATTCACACAGCGTGTGTGTGTGTGTGTGTGTGTGTGTGTGTGTGTGTGTGTGTGTGTGTGTGTGTGTGTGTGTGTGTTGGGTTCAAATGCTACATTTGCTTCCTGTATCTGTGCTATGTTGCCCCCCCCCCCCCCCCCACACACACACACACACACACACACACACACACACACATACACGCAAAGACATACGACAGCATACACACTCAGACCTTCATATTAACATGCACACATGCGTGTGTGCACATGCGCGTACGTACGCACGCACACACATACTCACTTTATCTGTCTTTATTTCTGGAGCCAGTGCGACCCCAGACGTACAAATGATTTGTATTAAGGCTTAATCCTAATATTGGATCAAGCGGAGATTAGCTCCTTATGTTAATATCAGTCCGTTTGAAAATGGGTCTTGAAGGTTATCACATCACTAGAAAAGATGGAAATTATTACTTCAATGACAGGGTTTATTCTTTTCACTGAGTGACCCACTCTGTCTCTCTCTCTCGTGTGCACGCGTGCACGGACGCACACACACACGCAGCGCATAACTGAAGCAATGAGTGTACAGTAGTAACAATGATTCATACGTGGATTTATTCAAAGAGGACTCTTGACTCTTTGACCAGGTTAAGACTAGTAACTATTAATACACAAACACACACACGCACACACACGCACACACACGCACACGCACACACACACACACACACACACACACACACACACACACACACACACACACACACACACACACAATAAATACAAAGAAGAAAACAACAGCACACCACAAATGAACATGGCTGCTGCATTCAGCCAATTTGACATGTCTGTCTGTGTAAAATAGGGCTTAAAAGTACAGAAGTCCTGATGTCACTCGTTCATCCCCTGGGTTGCGGGAGTAATTTCTCTATGGAGAATAACATTGGGTCATCTTAGAATAATAAGTCTCATATAAGAATTGTGGTCCAAAAATAAACAAACTGTCTCGGCGATATTGTCAGGGAGGAGGTTCTGTATCGTTTATGATAGTCACTTATATTTGATACAGTCTGTTTCTGGCGAAAATGTAACTAATTCGGCGGAAGTAACATTAGCGTTTTCTCACCGACATTTGATGCTTCATATCCATGAGAGTAAAACCGCCGGGATCATTTGTTTATTTTTGGAACACAGTTCTTATTTGACGCGATATTAAACACGTCTATGGGGATTCAGAACGGGGGGCGGAAAACCGCGAGCCAGGTAGACAAACCTAGTAGGATGTGTGTAAATTACGTCAGACTTCGGTGCTCTATTGCAGTTCAATTGTGGCAACCATGTTGGCTCCACAATCCTTCTCCCGGTCGTTGCTAAGTAACAGGTGATTGTAGAATATAGCAGATTTGTAGAACATGCTGGTCTGCTGCCACAGAGATACTGTAGCTATTGTTACACGTTTTGCTGCAAACCAATGCGTCCGTCCCCGTCCCCCCCCAGAGGAGGAACAGGGGCAGGGCAGGAATTTCACGGCGGCCACGGCGGCCATGGCCGTCGTTGCCCCTCTCATTGGCCGTGTGCCCCTCGAATAATGACATGCCTTCACGGCCACAGTGGCCGTGGTGCCCCAGCTGCGCCCAGCAACTGATTTCACAGTTTTTCCTCTGCGCGATTTTCTTGTCAATACGTTTTTTTTAAGTCAGCAGTCCCTTTGGTTGAGCTGCGCAGCTACAACATGCACAGTGGTAGGTAGGTTTGATTTTAAGCCTCCTATGAACCTTCGGAATCCCGCAACACAGTGTAATAGACACAAAAGCATTACCGGGCCAAACAGGAGATAAATCTAACGCAGCCTGAACTAATCAATGGTAGGTTTGATTTCTAGCCTGAGAGAGAGAGAGAGAGAGAGAGAGAGAGAGAGAGAGAGAGAGAGAGAGAGAGAGAGAGAGAGAGAGAGAGAGAGAGAGGATTCTGTAGTCCAGACCGATGTGCCCCGATGTCTTTTTCAACAGCAAAATATAGATGAATACATCTAATAAAATACAGCAAAATCCCCAAATTATGAGTCTTAATATAAAGCAAGCAACAGAATAACTGCAAACAAATTAAAAGCGTAGGCTATAATCAATATCATACAAAAGAGTGACCTCACCGCTCTGATGGACAAGAAATAAATCCTTTTGCAACCCACATCCATGATATCTGTTCGTTTGTCAACAATGTTCTAATTGGGAAGTTTATTTCAGCAGAATGTGACAGTTCTAGTCAGTTTTTTGGTGTGCAACACGGCCCTCGTTTAAGTGATTGCTTTCACCTGCTGCTGCAGTGTGCGGAGCTTGTGCGCAACAGGGCATATCTCCGCCAAGCCAGGGTGACCTACCCAGGGCCATGAAATTCGTAGCCAATTAGAATGAAATGTGCAAAAACGGACTAATATACTGATACAGAACCATATATTGGCTATATATTATGGCTTTCAGGTGGAAATCTTGTATGTTCCTTTTTTCTTATTATTTAAAAACAATTTAAAATCATGAAAATAGCCAAACTACAAGTTGTAATATTAATAATTAAGAAATACTATATTTTAAAGAGAGAGAAAATCAACTAAAGTCATTATTAGTGCAATTTCAATCACATTTCATTTGAATGAAAATAAATTGTGGGGAAAATACATAAAATCTCTCAGAGGTCTTCAACAGGGGGTCTGCGACCCCTAGGGGGTCCGCGAAGGTACTGCAGGGGGTCCGCGAGCCCTAGGGGGTCCGCAAAGGTACTGCAGGGGGTCCGCGAAATTGTTGTTTGATTAAAAAAAAATGTTTTTAAAAACTTTAAAAACTTTTTTTCTTCTTTTTTTTTTCAAAAATATAAATTTGTCTTTAAACATAACATGACATATTTTAATAGCTTAGTAATGAATGCACAATAACATGGTATGTTTATACATATTTTGTAGAGAAAGATCAGTGTCAGTTCAGCAAAAGCTAAGGTATGGCAAGGTTAGGGTTGCCAACTCCCAGAGATTAAAATAAGGGACATCTATCCTTTTTTTAGGGGTTCAACCCCCCCAAAACCCCTGAAATGCATAGAAACTATGCATTATACCTATAACACAATGCAAACACAATGGTCTGGTCTTACACCTGCATTAGGCTACTATTCATGATTTTTTTTTCTGGAGCCAAGGTATGGCACCTGCCATGCCTTGCCATACCCAATTGACGCCCCTGAGAAAGGTCCTTTTGCACACCTACTGGGTCAACCTGTGCGTAGGAGCAGGCAATTTTTTCATGTTTATTTATATAAAACACAATTTTATACATAAATATATGATATATATAGTAGCCTACCCCCTACCCTATGAGGTAGGGGGTCCCTGCTCCATCACCCCATCAGTTTGGGGGTCCCTGGCCTGAAAAGGTTGAAGACCCCTAATTATTCTGTGAATCTAATGTGATTAATGTGACCCCTACTTCAGTCAGTGAAGTCCAGGGCTGAATGTGACATATTGAGACCTATATAACTAAATATTGGTCATTTGCCAACACATTATTTTGTGAAATAAATGGGTTATATTTCACAGATAGTTATACAATTCTTATAATATATTAAAATACAATCATCCTTAACCTTCAAGTTAAATGCATTATTTCCGGGGACTTAAACACTTTTTTTTTTTGGATGGCCTTCCTGCCCTGGCATTTGGCCTTTGTGCCCTCCAAAAAATTACAACACCAAAGGCCAAGTGGCCTTGCCCCTAAAATGACGAAATTCCAGGCCTGAACAGGGGACATCATTGCCACTGGTGGAAAGTAACTTTTTCCACCTGATGGAAGCAGAGACACTCCTCCATCTTTTGCGACACTCGGTGTGTCGATCGTCCTGGAGCGAAATATTCTGTGGATCGTCAAAAAGACTCAAAATAAGGTAAAACAAAACGTTCAAATGTTCTGAAAAAAACTCTGGCAGTGAATGAGTTAATGCAGTGGTTCTCAAACTTTTTCATGTCAAGGACCACCAGTTTGACATGCATTAGGCTACAGACCCCCATTTCATGGCATTTCTATCTCTGGGACCCCAATTCATATTGTAAAATCCATGTTAATTTAATAGAGTGTCCAAATGGAACCAAATGGACCCGTTAGGGTCCATTTGGTTCCATTTGGACACTCTCAGAGTTACAGACCCAAAAGGGTCATTAACACATTCGATGCCAGAGGTTAATCTCATAATGTACTCACCAGCGCCAACGTTTTATTATTATTATTGTTTTTTTTCTCACGTCGCCATAGATTTTGTTAAAATCCTTAAAATTGAGCTGTGCACTGTTTGTAAACATCGCGGAGATCTGCCTGGTTCGACCAGTGAAAACCATGTGTCAAACGGAGCCGCCAGGTTGTAGTTAGAAAGGTTTATGTTAAACAGTGATCAGCGAGGAGAAAAACTACAAAGATAAAATGGCGTTTCAGTTTCGTCATTAGAACAGAGGCCGACGGCATCGGCAAAACCGGATCCCGAATGATTCCGTTTCCGGTGGTGTTACAATGAAATGTGCCGTATCGAAAAATTTAAAACGTGCAATGTGAACTTTTTTCTAAAAAAAGAAAAAAGCACCAGTTGGCGTAGATCTACGCGACTGGCACGTGGCGGCTTTAAATAGGTTCGTGTAGATCTACGCGACTGGCACTCAATGTGTTAATGTACACTACACACTTACAGGAATAATTAATTAATTAATTAATAATTAAAACATTTTTTTTTTAAATCATGGGATGTTTGGACATGTGCAGCATGCTGGCAGCCGTCAGACTTGTTAGCACTCAAACAGTTCCTTGGCCGGCAGAGATACTTCCTGTCAATCAGGGGTCACAGAATGCTGATTGGTTATCGCCGCCATCTGCTGCGGAGGCACTGATCCAATCAGAAGCCCCCAAGAACAGATGAAGCCACCAATCATTTCTATATATCGCTGATGTAGAGAGAGAGAGAGAGAGAGAGAGACACACACACACACGGAGAGACACACGGAGAGACACACACGCACGGGTGACAGAAAGAGAGAGGGAGAGACACACACACACACACACACACACACACACGCACGTGACAGAAAGAGAGGGAGAGAACACAGACTAAAAGTTTGACAAGGTCAGTGTTGTAAAGCAAAAGAGATGGGGACAGTGAGACACTTTCAGAGAGCACTGATGAATTGTCTTTCTGTGTGTGTGTGTGTGTGTGTGTGTGTGTGTGTGTGTGTGTGTGTGTGTGTGTGTGTGTGTGTGTGTGTGTGTGTGGGTGTGTGTGTGTGTGTGTGAGTGTGTGTGTGTGTGTGCGTGTCCTGTACAGTGCAAATCCAAATAATATTGACATTCATCTGTTTTATCTGATCTATTACTAGTTCTCAAACCTTTTTGTCTCAAGGACCCCCGAATTGATTTGTGCTGAGCACGATGACTACAACGATAACTATAAATATGTGTTTTTATCATTCTAAATTGAAGTGGGTGGCAGAGTCCAACTATAACCACAACTATTAGTGGTAAAGGATATCATTGTGATCACTCTCAGTGTGACGTTATGAACAACAGAAACATTGACAGCCATTCAAAACCCATCAGAAGGAACATCTGGCGTGCGATCACTCTCGTTCCCCCTCGGGAAGGTTGTGTTATCAACAGAGATGAGTAGACGAGTATGAGTAATAGCTAATGCTAGCTGGTAGGCTATAGCAGGTGGTTTGCAGAAATGTACAGTGGTGGAAAAAGTACTCATATTCTTTACTTAACCCATTGAGACCTGAAGCCGATTCTACATGTCTTCTAAATC
Source organism: Gymnoscopelus microlampas (assembly GCF_963454915.1). Lineage (NCBI taxonomy): Eukaryota > Metazoa > Chordata > Actinopteri > Myctophiformes > Myctophidae > Gymnoscopelus > Gymnoscopelus microlampas. The sequence continues at coordinate 42,089,884 of NC_139955.1, forward strand.
TCAACAGTATTCTGAAAAACGTATGTTTCTATGTCAGTGGTGCTCAATCTTTTTCATGTCAAGGACCCCCAAAATGATATGTTTTTGGCCGCGGACCCCCATCAAAATATATATTTTTTAAATGTTCTCTTTAAAAATATATATATTTAGAAGATTTGCAGATATATTCACGATTTTTCAAAAATAGCAGATCTACAAGCTCATAGCGCGCCACTCGGTGCCGCGCTATAAGCTTGTATATCTGCTATTTTTGAATAGCCCAAAGTGTAAAATAATGCTTTTTAGCTCAAATCTAAAAATGACACAGTTCCAGGTCTTAATGGGTTAAGTAAAAGTACCAATACTGTAATATAGAAATACTATGTTACAGGTAAAATTCCCCAATTCAAAATGTACTTGAGCAAAAGTATTGGCATCAAAATGAACCTGAAGTACTAAAACGTAAAAGTACTAAGATATTTGAAAATAGCAAAATAAATGATGAGCTTGTCAATCGGCTATTGTCAAATAGCCAATGTATAAAATAGGGCTAAAGTGGTTAATGTATGTTTCATAATATCATAATTTCAATCAATATTTCTGCAAAGTAACTAGTAACTAGTTTTTTTAAATAATTGTAGAGGAGGAAAAGTACAATATTTGCCTCTGAGGTGTAGTGGAGGAAAAAGTGCTGAACATTGGAAATACTAAAGTAAAGTAAAAGTACCTAAAATTGTACTTAAGTACAGTACTTGAGGAAATGTACTTTACAGTGCCGATGTTTTTCTTTGGAGTTGTTATGTTTTGCACCTTGTCCGTCCGTCCGTCTGTCTGTGGAGGGGCTAAGCTCCGGCACCGTTGGCCAGATAAACAAGAAACTGTGTATGCACACTACCCTGGACGACAGAGCAGAACCTCTGCCACACATTTTTCACATCGGTCCGTTATAGCGCCACCAGGAGGCCGATCTTTGCAAAACAATGTTTTTATATATTACTCCTACAGATTTGGTCCAAACATCACACAAATCGGTACACATTATCTCTATAATCATGTGATCAACACGGATCTGATTGTCTAAGATTGGCATCTAAAGTTTGCAGCAGTGGTTCGTTTTGATTCGTTGGCTGTTCAATGACGCCAACGTTTGTGAATGACAAACGTGACTCTTGTTCTTGTTACTCGTTCTGATCTCTCGTATTCTAATATGTTCTGTTCTGGTGCAGTGGTGTTTGGCTACGACACAGGTGAGGTCGTGAGGGTATGCAAAAATAGTCTAAATAAGCTAACCCCACTGTTAAGTTCTTGCCCACTAACATAACCTGGTTGAAAAGAAAAAAGATCTGCAGTCAGGAAAACTGTTTCTCAACACAGCAGCAAGACATGTTGAATAAATAAGAGAGAAACACTTTCTCAGAGTCAGTAACTTTTTGAACGTAATTCTTTTTTTTTTCTTGCTACAGAGCGATCCAGCACAAGATGTAATCAAAAGGAGATGTTCTTGTGGGTGAACACACACACACACACACACACACACACACACACACACACACACACACACACACACACACACACACACACACACACACACACACACACACACACACACACACACACACACACACACACACACCCCAGTGGTGGAAAGAAACTAAGTACATTTACTTAAGTACTGTACTTATGTAACATTTTGAGGTATTTGTACTTTACTTGAGCATTTCCAATTTCCAATACTTTTACTTCTACTCCACTACATCTCAGAGGCAAATATTGTACTTTTACTCCACTACATTTACTTGAAAACTTTAGTTATTAGTTACTTTTCAGATATAAATTATGATATAATGAAACATACATTAACCACTTTAAACCTATTTTAAACCTAGGCTATTTGAAAATAGCAGATCTACAAGCTCAAAACGCGTCGCGCTGCGACGCGTTGTGAGCTTGTAGATCGGCTATTTTCAAATATTTAGTACTTTTACCTTTGGTACTTTAAGTACATTTTGATGCCAATACTTTTGTACTTTTACTCAAGTCAATTTTCAATTCTGGAGTTTTACTTGTAACAGAGTATTTTTATATTGCAGTATTGGCATTTTTACTTAAGTAAAGAATTTGAGTTTTTCCACCACTGACACACACACACACACACACACACACACACACACACACACACACACACACACACACACACACACACACACACACACACACACACACACACACACACACACGCTATACAGCCTAACCTACTGTATTTGTGTTATAGCCAGCATTAGCGAGGGGAGGAGAGGAGAGGGGAGGGGAGGAAGAACAGCATTAGTGAGGTGAGGGGAGGAGAGGAGGAGAACAGGAGAGAACAGCATTAGCGAGGGGAGGAGAGGAGAGGAGGAGAACAGGAGAGAACAGCATTAGTGAGGTGAGGGGAGGAGAGGAGGGGAACAGGAGAGAACAGCATCAGTGAGGGGAGGAGAGGCGGGAAGAGGGATGGGTAGAGGTGTGAAACACCGGCAGCTGTTTCCAGCTTCATTAAAATGTAATTAAGGAGAAGCTCATTACAGAGAGAGAGAGAGAGAGAGAGAGAGAGAGAGAGAGAGAGAGAGAGAGAGAGAGAGAGAGAGAGAGGGAGAGAGAGAGAGAGAAGCATGCAGAAAGTGATAGAAAAAGACAAAGTGCTATCCAGCGTTGACTTTTTGCCTCAGCGAACACACACACACACACACACACAAGCAAAAAGTCATTGCATTCACTAGACATGCTGACATAATGTCGCGTTCCATGTTTGGCACTGAGTTTCACAATAAATCATTTTCAAATGTTAAAAACCTAACTGGAATTCAAAATGTTCTGCCAAGTTTCCGTCTCTCCCGCGTATGGCTTTTCAGTCAAACAGTTTGACAGTTTCATTCAAGTTCATTTCATTTTATTCTTTTACACTTTTTGATGGTATAGACAATAATGCAAAAGCTGAAAGGGAATGAATGTTGTTTCTTTTCATTCACTGAACTGAATTATATTGTGGCAGCTGCCAAATCCAAAGGAAGCCATTCAAACGTGTGTTTGTGCGTGTGCATGTGCATGTGCGTGTGCGTGTGCGTGCGCATGTGTGTGTGCTCATTTGATTTTGCAATTTCGTCTCATCTGTTTAAGAAAGTAGGTAGCTGATATATTGCACTTTTACCTTAGCGCTAGGTATACTCTTGGTTGCTTGTTTTTTTGCAGGAAATGCCCTTAAGACTTCTGGTGATTAGTAGTTTTCGTTCCCTACCTATGTTGAATGCACTTATTGTAAGTCGCTTTGGATAAAAGCGTCTGCTAAATGACTGTAATGTAATGTGTGTGTGTGTGTGTGTGTGTGTGTGTGTGTGTGTGTGTGTGTGTGTGTGTGTGTGTGTGTGTGTGTGTGTGTGTGTGTGTGTGTGTGTGTGCTCGCGCGAAAAAACATTGGTATGTGCCTGCATGGTTGAGACTGGGGGTTACGTACTGTATATGGGCTGTCTTTATGAAGGTATATGCACTGTGTGTGGGGGTGTGTGTGTGTGTGTGTGTGTGTGTGTGTGTGTGTGTGTGTGTGTGTGTGTGTGTGTGTGTGTGTGTGTGTGTGTGTGTGTGTGTGTGTGTGTGTGTGTGTGTGTGTGTGTGTGTGTGTGTGCTGCGTGCGTATTTCACAGCCTATGTTTCATGTTTCATCACAAACATTCTCAAGGGTTCTATATGTGCTTGCTCTGTACGCTGTGAAGTTGTGCAACAAGCTTCATGCGGTGTGTGTGTGTGTGTGTGTGTGTGTGTGTGTGTGTGTGTGTGTGTGTGTGTGTGTGTGTTATTTTACTTCATCTCTCCCAAAGGCACAACTAAAAACAGTGCAACACGTAAAAAAAAAAAAAGAAAGACCCCAATAGGTTCTTACTAGTGTGTATGAGAGGCGAGTTTGAATTATGGCCCACACGGCACCCCATACTCCCCATACCTTCTTCTCCCTCCATAGGTTGGAGACAGCAGTGCTATATCAAAACTGAAGAGTCTGATAAGGCACACACACACAGACACACACACACACACATACACACACACACACACACACAAAGACGGGCGGCGGTGGCTACGTGTGAAGTGTCCTTGAGCAAGACACTGAAGCCCTAACTGCTGCCGATGAGCAGGTTGGTGCCTTGCATGGTTACCTCCACCATCGGTGTGTGAATGTGTGAATGTGAAATACATTGTAGAGCACTTTGGAGGAAAACGCTGTATAAATGCAGTCCAACAGTTTTCTGGAAAAAAACTATTATGCTATATCAGTGCTTCTCAAACGTTTTCATGTGAAGGACCCACAAAATAATATGTAATAGTCCATACCCGGTGAAGTGCGCAGGCGAAAGTAGTTGCAAACGTGGGGTTATTGCGCGTACCGTCCCCCACTGTCCCGTCGCACACACACACACACTCTCTGTGTGCGCTTGTGGCAGACAGTGGGTCTATGGATCCCATCGCTCGCGGGGCCATCCCACAGCTGGGCAGCCGTAACCATGGCAACATTGTTCGACCCAAAAAAACGCTAACAAACAGCTGAGATTTGGTGAGATCGAGAAAAAAAAACGGGCTTTGCAGTTCCGTTCAGATGGTAATGATCAAATGGCTGTGTGCAAATTCAGATCAATTGCTCCGGCCACTGAGGAGAACCGGGCAGAAGACATTTTGGTCTCACCGGAGGTTTGGGGAATTATAGGAGGATTTGGCCGTGGACCATAGCTCTTGGATGCGGGGGGGGGGGGGGATTGTGGCCGGCAATTTTTTTACCGGACCCCCATGCGTGTAGTGAGACGATCTGCTCACGGCAGTCACTGAGAATATTCCATGATTTTTTCAAAAGGTACATTAAAAATCGCCGTTTTCGCTGTCAAAGGGGACGGCAGACGATGGTTTAGCTCTGGCAGTGAATGAGTTAATGGGTTAAGAGTGAAGGGAGTGAAGTGGGATGCTCAAACGGCACAGTGGGCGGACAAACAGCATATTCTCTATAGCTGCACGTCCACATTTCTGCTGACGGCACATATTTCAGGAGTGTTCAAGCAGTCATCAAACCATATATAGTGAGACACTCATCTAGTGGTTGTTTTTTTTACTGGGGGGAAGGTGCTAGGTCCTCAGACATTTTAAAGTCCCCTACACCATTGGTTCTCAAAGTGGGGTCCGGGGACCCCCACGGGTACTTGAGGGGGTTCCAGGGGGTCCCCAGCTAAATGATGGATTGGAACCAAATGGACCCTTATGGGTCTGTAACTCTGAGAGTGTACAAATGGAACCAAATGGACCCGTTAGGGTCCATTTGGTTCCATTTGTACACTCTCAGAGTTAAATTAACATTGATTTTACAATATGAATTGGGGTCCCAGAGATATAAATGCCATTAAATGGGGGTCCGTAGGCTAATGCATGTCAAACTGGAGGTCCTTGAAATTAAAATGGTTCAGAATCAATGCTAGAGCCGTAAAAAAAATCTTCTCTTATGAGGGGTCCCTGGCTTATCTTTTCAAATGGGGGTCCGCGGGCTAATAAGTGTCAATTTGGGGGTCCCTGGCATGAAAAAGTTTGAGAACCACTGCCCTACACGCTATAGTCTCCCGTAAGCTCCAGACAACTATTCCACAATCTCCGAATGCTAGTATCGAGTCTGGAACTACACCTCCCGAAAGCCAAGGACGGAAGCTGTCACCTGTTCAGCATCATTTCCGATCACGGAAATATATTTTAAAATATATCTTTACGTGTTATTAAAATGTCCATTTCTGATAAGCGGCAAAGCTACAGGATGTGATTTGATTATTTTGACTTATATTAGGTTGAAAAAAAGATCTTGTCTTTACACCATTGGTTCTGAAAGTGGGGTCCGGGGACCCCCAGGGGTCCTTGTCAGGGTACCAGGGGGTCCCCAGCTAAGTAAGTTAATAAAGGGTCACAATCATTTAAACCACTTTAACCATTATTGTATAATGTGTCTTTTCAAAAATAGCAGATCTACAAGCTCATAGCGCGGCACAGAGTGCCGCACTATGAGCTTGTAGATCTGCTATTTTTGAAAAATCGTGAAAATGTTCGTAAATCTTTGAATATATATAGGCTATAGCCACCATTTTTAACTTAAATATTTGGTTCTGGGGGGGGGGTCCCTGGAACAAAATATTTTTAGATGGGGGTCCGTGGCCAAATACATATAATTGTGCGGGTCCTTGACATGAAAAAGTTTGAGAGCCACTGCTTTACACCACACACACACAGCCAACCGATGGCGCTTTGCCATAGGCAAGCGTTACGCCCGGAGTTCGAACCCGGGTCTCCGGCTTGAAAAGCCGACATCTTATCCACTAGCCTGAAGGTTGGGGCAGATATTAGGCTTTTGGTCATCAAGCACAGGCTCTGAAGTACTGCTATATACAGAGACTGTGACATCCAAGGAAACAGGAGGAAACAACTCTCCATGCCTCCTGGCATCTCTTCTCTTTAATCTCCATTTTGTCAAAATCTATTGTTAACGATGTGTCTTTTATGAACACGGATATGCTCTAAAAAGTGTAAGAAACACATTTGTCTACACATTGGACGTTCTCTCTGACTAAGTACAGTAGAAAAACGGAGTACCAGGCATTACTGTAGGCTCTCTCTCCTCTCTCTCTCTCTTACAAACAAATGAGAAAACACACTGAGGGGAACAGCATTACAGACCCGTAAGGGCTGCTCCGTGTGTGTGTGTGTGTGTGTGTGTGTGTGTGTGTGTGTGTGTGTGTGTGTGTGTGTGTGTGTGTGTGTGTGTGTGTGTGTGTGTGTGTGTGTGTGTGTGTGTGTGTGTGTGTGTGTGTGTGTGAGATAACGATGGCACAGTGGTCTTGGGGCTATCAGTGTCTTTTTTTAATTGAAAATGTTCAAGAGAGGAAAAAAGGCTCGGATTTAGTCAGACACACACACACACACACACGGCTCCAGATACATGTATAAATGACACATGGTGATCTGACACAGACTCACACACACGGGTCAAAGGTCATGTGCTGGTGAAGCTCATGACACGCTTCACTTCAGATTGTGTGTGTGTAATCATGTCTTCAGATTGGCCTGCTGGCTGGGAGCCATTCTGATGAGAGCTTAGTTAGTTAGCATACACACTACACATCTAAAATACCAAATGACTCAGTGTCATTATATCACTATGGGTCTCTCTCTCTCTCTCTCTCTCTCTCTCTCTCTCTCTCCTCTCTCTCTCTCTCTCTCTCTCTCTCTCTCTCTCTCTCTCTCTCTCTCTCTTCTCTCTCTCTCTCTCTCCTCTCTCTCTCTCTCTCTCTCTCTCTCTCTCTCTCTCTCTCTCTCTCTCTCTCTCTCTCTCTCTCTCTCTCTCTCTCTCTCTCTCTCTCTCTCTCTCTCTCTCTCTCTCTCTCTCTCTCTCTCTCTCTCTCTCAGAGGCAAATATTGTACTTTTACTCCACTACAATTATTTGAAAACTTTAGTTACTAGTTACTTTTCAGATATAAATGATTATATAATGAAACATACATTAACCACTTTAGTCCTATTTTATACATAGGCTGTTTGAAAATAGCAGATCTTCAAGCTCACAACGCGTCGCATCGCGACGCGTTGTGAGCTTGTAGATCTGCTAGTTTCAAACATGTTAGTACTTTTACTTTTGGTACTTTAAGTACATTTTGATACCAATACTTTTGTACTTTTACTCAAGTACATTTTGAATTTTGAACTTTTACTTGTAACAGAGTACTTCTACATTGCAGTATTGATACTTTTACTTGAGTAAAACATTTGAGTACTTTTTCCACCACTGGTTATATCTTTACACTCTCAGAGTTAAAAATAGAAAAATGACACTGATGACCTCACTGTAACACACTCTCTCACCCTCTCTCTCTCTCTCTCTCTGCATGTCCATATGTCTTGGACAACAAATTAGACTGTGTGTGTGTGTGTGTGTGTGTGTGTGTGTGTGTGTGTGTGTGTGTGTGTGTGTGTGTGTGTGTGTGTGTGTGTGTGTGTGTGTGTGTGTGTGTGTGTGTGTGTGTGTGCGTGCGTGCGTGCGTGTGTGTCTGTGTGTGTGTGTGTGTGTGTGTGTGTGTACTGAGAGAGAGAGAGAGAGAGAGAGAGAGAGAGAGAGAGAGAGAGAGAGAGAGAGAGAGATGGAGTGAAGAAAAAAGTAGAGATATGTGTGTGACATTTCACCTAGTAGTTTCCCAATGCTACTCCTTCAAACACACTTCTTCGGCCTGCTGCGGGTGCGTGTGTGTGTGTGTGTGTGTGTGTTGTGTGTGTGTGTGTGCGCGCGCGTGCGTGCATGTGTGTGTGTGTGTGCATTGCATCGCTATTCTGAAGATGATAGGTTTTTATTGATATCTCCATAGCGGTTCCAGTCTGTAGAGCCTGTCAACAAAACCCTCTTTTGTCTTCATCTATCACTCTCTCTCTCTCTTCGCCTCTGTCTACACCCTCCCACCCACACACACACATATTTGTGTTAGTATTCTTCCGAGGACATTTTTTATAATTTTACACACACACACACACACACACACACACACACACACACACACACACACACACACACACACACACACACACACACACACACACACACACACACACACACACACACACACACACACACACACACACACACACACACACAATCCTACACAAAACCCTCTATACTTCAACAAAGGTATTGACCTATAGCTGTACATGTTGGCTATGCTAATCAATGAAATCAATCAGGAAATCAATCAGGTCCTGAGCACACACCAACCGGTGGCAAGAGACACTGTAGAGAAGTGACAGTTATCAGACAATGTGTACAATCAAAAGCCCCATGAAAAAAACATTTGCATTCTTTATTTGTCATACATGTTGTTGTTTGTATGTTTTTCCTTTCAGGGTTCACCACGTAAGCCCTATTTTATACTTCTGCTATTCCAAACTAAAAATAAGCTGATCTACGAGCTCACAATATGTCGCAATGATGTGACATGCTGTAGATCTGTTATTTTTTGAGACAGAAAGTTGCTTCTAAGGTCCAGTGTACATTTTTACAGCAAATTCTGATTTAGTCTTAGTCTTCTGAATAACACACCATTTAGTTTTAGTCCCATTTTCCCGGTCTTCTAAAATTGTTTAGTCTTAGTCGACTAAATGTCAAAACCTTAGTCTTTTAGTCTTAGTCAACAAAATTAACACTAAGGTCTGTGATATATAAAATAAAATAAAACATTGACATTTGAAAAAGAAAAAAGAAATTGTGTGCGATAAGACATGCCCAGAATAGCGACACCAGAGGTTACCCACCTAAACCCTCTAGTCTAGTGGTTCTCAAACTTTTTCGTGTCAAGGACCCCCAAAATGATATATATTTGGCGGCGGACCCCAATCTGAAAATATGTTGTTCCAGGGACCCCCAAAAGCAAAGATTTGAGTTCGCTTAAAAATATATATTCAAAGATTTGCACAAAGTTTCAAGACTTTTCAAAAATAGCAGATCTACAAGCTCATAGCGCAGCACTCGATGGCGCTCTATGAGCTTGTATATACGTTCATGTTTAACGTTGCAGTGGTTGAACGTTGATCCTGCCGCGCTGTCCGCTGCTGCAAATTAACCCATTAAGACCTGAGGCCGCTTAAAAAAAATCTAAATCCTAACAGTTTTTAGGAAAAAAATATTTTTAAATAATTTTCACGATTTTTGAATAGCCAAAGACATCTAAAGTGCCACAGATGCGTTCCAGGTATCAATGGGTTAAAGCATGCCGTCACCTCCCCCTAGAATATTGTCTCGACTCCGGTTGCCTCATCAATTACCGATTGATCCAGAATTCCTCGACAGTGCCGATATGGCACGAATAACCGTCCGTGTTATGGCACGACCCTCATTTGCATTCAGAGCGGCGAGCGGCCATGCTGCCACGGCGTCCGCGATAGCGACCGACACTTTGTAGCACCGCTCTGTTGGTTCTCATTACATACCTAATGATTCTCTGTCACATTCTGTTCTAAATGAATCATGGGGGAAGGAAGGAGGGAGAGAGAGAGAGAGAGAGGGAGAAGATGGATTGAGATAAGTAAAAGTAGCAAAACCTCAGTGGTGGACAAAGTACTGAAAATGTTTTACTTAAGTAAAAGTATCCGGAATTCAAAATGTACTTGAGTAAAAGTATAAAAGTATTGGCATCAAAATGTACTTTAAGTACCAGAAGTAAAAGTACTCATTTTGCAGAATGTCCCATTTCAAGTTTTCAAATGTATAACAATATTTTGAATATACAGTAGCAGCAGGTCTACAACAATGTGTCGCGCTGCGACGCATTGTGAGCTTGTAGATCTGCTATTTTCAAATGGCCGAAATGTATGAATGGCTGAAGTGGTTAATATGTAGTATGTTTTGTAATAATAATCCAAAATCTACAAACTAACTAAAGTTTTCGAATAATTGTAGTGGAGTAAAAGTACAATATTTGCCTCTGAGATGTAGTGGAGTAGAAGCAAAAGTATTGAACATTGGAAATACTAAAAAAAATTATACTTAAGAACAGTACTTGAGTACATGTATTTAGTCACTCTACACCACTGAGAGGATCGCTGACCACGGCAGGATTTTCCTGCGTTTCTCCACACAGTGGAGTCATCATCAGTCAAACCCAGGATCCTTCTCTTCAACTGTGTGCCGTACATGTAATTACCTTTGAATTCACGAGGATCGCTCGTTTTGTTCAGTTTTTCTTCTCTTTTTTCATAACCTTCACATCCAGGGATAGATAGTAGGTTTGCTGAGCATGCATGTTCCTTTTTTTTCCTGCTGCAATAACACACCACTTTCACACACCTGGGATCTGGCCCCGGGTTCTATCCACACACACAGCCTCCACACAGCTCTATACGGCTCCGTCTCGGATAATGTGGCCCCTCGACACCTGGTGAGCCCATTGAAGATCTATCTGCGAGTCTGAATCGGACGGCCGTTCTTCCAACAAACGCCGCTCCTCTTGCTGTCAATAATACAGCCCAGTGAAAAACATTAACCCACTGAAGACCGGGAACGCATCTGTGTCATTTTAAGATTTATTTCGCTATTCAAAACGTAGCAGATCTACAAGCTAATAGCATTAGCTTGTAGATCTCCTTTTTTTTGGGAGAAAACGTGGAAACTTTGTGCAAATCTTTTAATATATGTTTTAAGATGAAACATTTTAACTTCTGGGAGGGTCCCTGGAACAACATATTTTGAGATGGGGGTCCGTGGCCAAATACACATCATTTTGGGTGGTCCTTGAAATGACAAAGTTTGAAAACCACTCATATAGCCACATATACGTTTTTCTGAAAACTGTTAGGATTTAGAAGACATTTGTAGAATCCACCCAGAAGCAAAGATTTGAGTTACAAATGTTTGCTTTAAAAATATATTATACTCAAAGATTTGCACACATGTTCACAATTGCCGAGTGCCGCGCCAAGAGCTTGTAGATTGAATTTTTTTGAATAGCCGAAAGAAGAAAATAAAAATGACACACATGCGTTCCCAGTCTAAATGGGTTAAGACTGTGTAGCTGTACAACAATAGAGTGCCAAACAGAACAGCTATGTGGGAATTGAACAGCTTATAAAGCGGCCAATTATTGACAACCAACAACATCCATCGCGGCGGAGGCTCGTACGAGCAAGGCACACACAACAGGCATAGAGGAAACGCTGACCCGCTCAGAATGTCTGGATGTTCTTTTTTAAACCATTCAATCCGGGGGAACGCATCTCTGTCATTTTTAGATTGCTTTGGCTATTCAAAAATAGCAGATCTACAAGCTATGAGCTTGTAGATCTGCTATTTTTGAAAAATCTTGAAAATGTGTGCGAATCTTTGAATATATATGTATTTTTTAAAGCGAACATTTTTAACTCAAATCTTTGCTTCTGGGTGATTCTACAAATGTCTTCTAAATCTTAACAGTACATTTTTTATTATGTTGCTATTATATCAGTGGTTTTCAAACGCTTTTCATGTCAGGGACCACCCAAATGTTTTTTTCCAGGGACCCCCCCAGAAGCAAAGATTTGAGTTAAAAATGTTCGCTTCAAAAGTATATACACATTCAAAGATTTGCACAAATCTTCATGATTTAAAAAAGAAAATAGCAGATCTACAAGCTCATTTTTGAATAGCCAAAGTATAAAATAATGGTTACACACAGATGCGTTCCCGGCTTTAACGGGTTAATCTCCAAACGAACCACCTTTTTTTTATACATATTTTATTTTGCAGAGGATCAAACGGCCGTAAGGAAATTGGCAGGGACTCTCTCGCCCAGGCTCTCTGCAAAAAAACATATCTCCAAAAACATTTAACCCCATCGATCCCACCGCCTTCGGATGATATTTCAGGAGATACGATCGACGCTAAGGGCCTTAAACGACCTCAGCTGAACGCTACAGCGCTCGATAAAGCCTGAGACGCTCGCCAATGCAAGTTTCAAGTCTCAAGAGTAGCAATGCCAAAAAGAAAAAAATAAGAGCGTTTCTTTTTTTCAGCCCAGTTACTGATTCAAGTTGAATCACCAATTCTACTGGTTTAGCAACAGTGGTGGAAAAAAGTACTCAAATGTTTTACTTATAAGTAAAGTTATCAATACTGCAATGTAGAAATACTCTGTTGCAACAAGTATAAGTCTGGATTTAAAAATGTTTGTAGATCGTCTATTTTCAAATAGCCTAGGTATAAAATAGGGCTAAAGCGGTTAATGTATGTTTTCTAATGTAATAATCTATATCCGCGAACTATCTAGTAACTAAAGTTTTTAAATAACTGTAGTGGAGTAAAAGTACAATATTTGCCTCTGAGATGTAGTGGAGTAGAAGTAAAAGTATAGACAATTGGAAACACTCCAGTAAAGTAAAAAATACCTCTAACTTGTACTTAAGTACATTACTTGAGTATGTGTACTTAGTTGCTTTACACCACCGTTAAGCACAACAGCTGTACAATAATGAATAGCTACATTTTTATACACGCGGCCATTAGTGTGTCGAGTGAGCCGTGCAATCGCAGCGCCAGTCCCATCTATTTAAAACACACACCGAGTCCTTTTAGGCAGTGTTGCATTGCTGAATTGGAACGTGGTTGCACTCTGTTTTAACCCATTAAGACCTGGAACTGTGTCATTTTTAGATTGAGCTAAAAAGCATTATTTTACACTTTGGGCTATTCAAAAATAGCATATATACAAGCTCATAGCGCGGCACCGAGTGCCGCGCTATGAGCTTGTAGATCTGCTATTTTTGAAAAATCGTGAAAACGTGTGCAAATCTTTGAATATATATATTTTTAAAGCGAACATTTTTAACTCAAATCTTTGCTTCTGGGGGGGTCCCTGGAACAACACATTTTGATGGGGGTCCGCGGCCAAATACATATCATTTTGGGGGTCCTTGACATGAAAAAGATTGAGCACCACTGATATAGAAACATACGTTTTTTGAGAAAACTGTTGAGATTTAGGAGACGTGTAGAATCGGCTTCAGGTCTCAATGGGTTAATGATGTGACGCGCATGTCGCTTAACACCTACACTACAGTGGACAATTGATATGCATATAGCCTCATTCCTATGTTAATCATGTGAGTCGGGAGCCTTTGTAAACTTTTGTTGAGGTGTGAATTTAAAGTGGTTTTAAATCTATGCGTGTGCCTGCGCGTGCTCCTGTTCAAATAGGTTGTTGCACGGCGCGCAAAGGCCGTCCCCATGAGCAGTGGTGTAAAGTAACTAAGTACATTTACTTAATTCCTGTACTTAAGTACAATGTTGAGGTACTTTTTCTTTACTGGATTATCTCCAATTTTCAATACTTTCACTTCTACTCCACTACACCTCAGAGGCAAATATTGTACTTTTACTCCACTACAATTATTTGAAAACCTGAATTACTAGTTACTAAATTATTTAGTTATAAAACAGACATCAACAACTTTAGCCCTATTTTATACCTATAGGCTATTTGAAAATAGAAGATCTACAAGCTCACAAATCTTAAATAATGTGAGTGTGATGTCTATCGTGTTAACGTGAGTGAACAGAACAGCGTGCAGTGTGTGTACAGAGGTGTATCTGACTGTTAGGAGCAGAACTGATGGTGTTCGTGTGACTCTGACCTGCTCTTAACAGGGAGTATATCATTCAACATAATTACAATGCCAATACCAAGCTCCCCCTAGGGACCACACACACACACACACACACACACACACACACACACACACACACACACACACACACACACACACACACTATCATTCACTGGTATAATTACAATGTCAATACAGCACTGTAGGCTCACATTAACTGTCGTTTAAAAAACACACACGCACACACACATTTACACACACTTACACAAACTCCTCTTAAATGTCCTTATGTCAGTTTTAGCACTTACCAGCTAGCAGGCCCACACGCATGCACACACACACATGCATGCACACACACACACACGCATGCACACACACATGTATGCGCACGTGCACACACGCTCTTCCATTCCAAGTCCCAGTGGAGTGAATCTGCCAGGGGCATCCCATGCAACTTTGTTTTTGCGTGCACGCACACGCACGCACACACACACACACACACACACACACACACACACACACACACACACACACACACACACACACACACACACACACACACACACGACTGGATAGCAGGTTCATCAAAGACACATCTCACTAGCGTATTTTTTCCCAGACTCTTTTCTTTTTTTAAAGCTCACTCTACTATCTCTCTCTCTCTCTCTCTCGTTGCACATTGAAAAGCCATTTACTCTGTTAGCCAACTAACAGATCTCTCTCTCTCTCTCTCTCTTTTTCTCTCATTGAAATGTATTATTCAGGAGTGTGTGCTTTTCTTAGCCAGGTGTGTCATTCTCTCTTATGCAACAGTGAGGACATTGCACAATATGCTGTAGTGTGTGCTGAGGTGTCTCTAACATGTACGCTACTGTACATTTCACTATTTTAGCTACTTTTCACTATTTCTTTGACTTTTTTTGTTTTCATCAGGATCAATTATTTGATCACTTAGCACAGGGGTCTTCAACGTTTTCATGCCAAGGACCCCCTAGTTGAGAAAGAGGTGAAGCAGGGACCCCCTCTATATTGTATACAATTGTGCTTCAGATTACACTTTTTTTGTTTACTTGGTCTGCTCTTTTTTTCCTCTACACCTACAGTATACCTCTTAGGCTCTTTGCCAAAAATAGCCGATCTACAAGCCCACAACGCCTCGCGTTGCGAGGCGTTGTGGGCTTGTAGATCGGCTATTTTTGGCTATTTCGGCTATTTTTGGCAAACTAAAGTTCTCCTCAGAAAAGGGATGCTATAGGGTTCAAGTGGTTAAGGTAAAAAACAAAATCATATCACACAAAGATTTGGCGGACCCCCTGTAGTGACTCTGAGGACCCCCTAGGGGTCCCGGACCCCCTGTTGAAGACCCCTGACTTAGCACACTATACTGTAGTGACTGCACCTTTCAACAGAACACAAGATGAGGAACATCTGTGCAAGCACTCAAAGCAAGTGATGAACCGAGACGATTTGGTAGTGAATGTTGAAAACCATGTCATTTTTGTGTTTTAGAGCAGTGGTTCTCAAAATGTGGTCCGGGGACCCCCCAGGGGTCCTTGAGGGAGTTCCAGGTCCCCAGCTACATGATAGATAGTTAGGAAGAAACGAACAAATGTAGACTCTCTGAATTAAATTAAACATTGATTTTACAATATAAATTGGGGTCCAAGAGATAGAAATGTCATTACATGGGGGTCCGCAGCCTAATGCATGTTCAAACTGGGGGGGGGGGGGGGGGCTTGAAATTAAACTGGTTGAGAATCACTGTTAGAGCTAGCCTGGCATGGCCAGACTAATATCACTGCGTAGATATTAGTCTGGAATCTCTCTGTGGAACCTGCATTTCCGAGGGGCAAATAAAAAAAATGCCTCTGGTGATAAACCCGCCCCACATTTGCATACTGGGCTCTGATTGGTCCCTCACAACTTCGGAGGGAGAGAAATAAAATCTCTATTGAGAGGGGCCAGACCTAATCTGCCAGGGGCAATTTAGTTTTTGCAATGGCAGATTCGTCTGGAACCAGGCTATGTTAGAGCCGTAAACCACTGTTTTAGAGATACTAAGATCTTTTTTACATGTTTTTTTTCAGTCCTCAGAAACCAACCGTAGGTCCCCCGCAATTGCCTTCCGGCACGTTCCATCAAGGGATCTTGTGAGACACACACCCCCAAATTTGAGACTGTTTGGTCTGTCGCCGCCCGAGTTAGACAGACGGACACGCCCCGGACAGACAGACAGACAGACAGACAGACAGACAGACAGACAGACAGACAGACAGACAGACAGACAGACAGACACGCTGGTGACTAATACTGTAGTGATGATGTAGACTGATATCATCATTTCCAACCAGTGGTGGAAAGTAACTAAGTACAATTACTTAAGTACTGTACTTAAGTAAAATTTTGAGGTATTTGTACTTTATTTCCAATTTCCAATACTTTTACCACTACATCTCAGAGGCAAATATTGTGCTTTTACTCCATTACAATTATTTCAAAACTTTAGTTACTAGTTACTTTGCAGATATACATTATTACATAATAAAACATACATTAACCACTTTAGCCCTATTTTATACCTAGGCTATTTGAAAATAGCAGATCTACAAGCTCACAACGCGTCGCAACGCGTTGTGAGCTTGTAGATCTGCTATTTTCAAACATTTTAGTACTTTTACTTTTGGTACTTTAAGTACATTTTGATGCCAATACCTCTGTACTTTTACTCAAGTAAATTTAGAATTCCGGACTTTTACTTGTAACAGAGTACTTCTACAGTGCAGTATTGATACTTGTACTTAAGTAAAACATTTGAGTACCTTTTCCACCACTGTTTCCAACACTGTCCTGATAAAAAAAATGCACAACTGCGCCGCATCGCTGACATCCGTTTGACTTGGTCTAATTGGAGCGAAAAGCAAACGCAGTCCATGGCGTCTATTTGGAAGTTGCTGCATTTTTATCATCGGCCATTATAACTCACAGTGACAAGTAACAGTGCTTCTGGACTAAACTAAACGCCTTTTATGGCAGACGCTATTTCAGCTTTATTTATTAGAATATTGGAGAAAAAAAATGCTGCTTCAACGAATGCCTCTTTGATCACATTCCCTATACTGAAAACAAATCTTATATTTTGCATTAGCAAGACTTCACCCAGGATGATGCAACAGTATAGCAGCTTTTGCTTTTTCGAGCTGGGCCTTGTGTGAATATGACTGCTGGGTAATTAATTGTGATTTCTGTTCACTTTTTTCCTTGTGCCAGGGAAATTGTCATCATACTTTTTTTGTGCATTAAGTGTCTCTCTTCCTTGGAATGGCAATGGCTACTTAACCCATTGAGACCGGGAACGCATCTGTGTCATTTTAAGATGTCTTTGGGCTATTCAAAAATAGCAGATCTACAAGCTCATAGCGCGGCACCGAGTGCCGCGCTATGAGCTTGTAGATCTGCTATTTTATCTTTAAATCGTTAACATTTGTGCAAATCTTCTGGGGGAATTCTGCAAATGTCTTCTAAATGCTACCAGTTTTTTTTAAATAACTTAAGTTGCTCATTCAACATCAGTGGTCATCAAACTTTTTTCACGTCAAGGACCACCCAAAATTTAGCCGCGGACCCCATCTCAAAATATGTTGTACCAGGGACCCCCCCAGAAGCAAAGATTTGAGTTACAAATGTTCGCTTTAAAAATATATATATTAAAGATTTGCACACATTTTCATGATTTTTCCAAAATAGCAGATCTACAAGCTCATAGCGCGGGCAATTGGTGCCGTGCTAAAAATGACACCGATTATTTCCCCGTCTTAATGGGTTAAGCAAATTAAACACACATTTTGAGTTTGACATCAGTGAAAGGAAAGTCTTCGGCTTCTTTGTATTTGGTTCCAGACTCATCTTCTGAAATGTGTGTTTTTTTTGTTATACAATAATAAATAAAATGTCGTTGAGCCTTTCAGAAGGCAGATCGGCCCTGCACACACTTTGTATGGTATGCAATGAGGTACGCTATGGCCATCTAAGGACGCAGGAGGGGATTTATTGTGAATTTAAATGAAAAGATGAGGTAGTTAATTGACCAAAACATGTACATGGGAATTAATTAACCAACATGTGTACAGCATGCCTACTCATGAGGGAACAGAATGTATATTGTGTTCAATAAATAGCACTTAATGGGCCTCAATGTAGTAAATTGTGTGTGTGTGTGTGTGTGTGTGTGTGTGTGTGTGTGTGTGTGTGTGTGTGTGTGTGTGTGTGTGTGTGTGTGTGTGTGTGTGTGTGTGTGTGTGTGTGTGTGTGTGTGTATGTATATATAGTACTAGAGGTTGCTATACATACTATTA
>NC_139955.1:42113372-42118372 GCF_963454915.1 Gymnoscopelus microlampas
TCTAACAGAAATGAAACAGGCTGGAATGAAACAGATGAGCGGATGGATGTTCCAGCTGTTTTTTAGCGGCGCTAGCCGCTCTATACCTTTAGTTATAGAGCGGTAGCCCTCTATACCTGGCTTTTGCGTCAACGTTCTGATTGGTCAGACACGTCAACAAAGTGATTGGTCAAGCTTCACGTGACACGTGGCTATAAACACATTATAAACACTTATTGATGACAAAATGTATCAAAGGCGCCGCTACCTTCACACAGGTGTGATTTTTTGTACACATACGAGCGGGCGTGTTTTATCAAAGGCCACTGTGATGTCATCACAGTGTTGTCATCAGACAGGCAGTGTGATGCAAGGTGTTATAGGTTTGTTTGTTCTTAACCCATTAATACCTGCAGGCCCATTCTACAAATGCCTTCTAAGTCAGTAGTTCTCACACTTGTAAAGATTTGTCAAAAATCGTGTCAACTTTCACTCACTCAGCTCCAAGGTGTTAGCAGTGTTGCCAGATTCTGTGAGAGAAACAAGCAACTAGGTCTAGGAAAACCAGCCCGAAAGAAGCAACTATGGGCCACGTGAGTACTTTAACATCTACATCAGCTATTTGAAAATAGCAGATCTACAAGCTCACAACGCGTCGCGATGCGACGCGTTGTGAGCTTGAAGATCGGCTATTTTCAACTAAAATCTTGCGGGGAAATTATAATAAGCAGATCTGACAACCCTGATAGCAGGACTGTAAAAAAAAAAACTAGGATTGCAGAATCAAGCTTATATATAACGGCATGGGTTCCATGCGGATCTCTGAACTATGGTTCTAGAACGACGGTTCTAGGAGTGCAGTCATTCAATCACACCCAGACATGTGTGGTGGGTCTGTGACATCCCGGTTGTGGCTTGTCGTCTACACCAGCGATTCTCAACCTTTTTCCATTTCAAGGAGGACCCACAGAGGACCCCCTTTTGATATACATCTGATTTTGTTTTCATCTCATTCGTCTACACTGTAGGAGATCGACGACGCGCTTCAAGCTTGTATTCAAGCTCGAAGCGTAGTATGTAGTATGATCAAGTAGGGCAGGGTTGGGCAACTTTGATGATGGAGAGGGCCTCCATATTTCCACACTCACTCCAGAGGGGCCACATTGCATCTATACAGTACTGTCGGGCCATGTTCTATGTCACACAAAGTAGCAAAAATAGCCGTTCTACAAGCTCAAAACACGTCGCAATGCGTCAAGCTTTGAGCTTGTAGATCTGGAATGCAGATTTTTTGTTCTCTATTTTTCAATTGGAATCCTGAAAAGTAAACGTTGGCGCTGGCCTCCACGAAGAGCATGCCGTGCCTCCTGGCGAATTTAATTTCAAATGCATTTAGTTATACTTATGTTAACTATATGAACTTAAATACAAATACATAGGACATAAAAAATACAACAAAATGTTAATACTAGTCATTAAGCTACTAATATAGAAATAATTAGAGCGGGTCATGTTTGCGATTGTAACAGCTGAAATCAATAATATATCAGTATTCCGATATTAACCTGCGGGGCCGCATTAAGTGAAGGTGGGGGCCGCATGTGGCCCCCGGGCCGCCAGTTGCCCATGCATGAAGTAGAGCATTCATTTACGGAAAAAACACAAACAGTTAGTCTATATGGATATAAGAGGTTTATGCCCCGACAGCAACGATTCGGACCCCCTCTCCCTGGGCGGCCCACGGACCCCTGGTGTCTCTCTAAACCAAGGAGCAGTAGCCGCCACAGCTTCCACCACCGCCGCCTCCAGAGGGGTCCTTCTGCTTCCTGAGCACACCGCCCTGGCCCTGCGTCTCTCTCTCCCACAGGCCCGGCGTCTCCATGATCTTCGCCACCAGGTCCTGGAAGGCGCCGTGCACGCCGTCCCTGGTCTTGGCGCTGGCCTCCACGAAGAGCATGCCGTGTGTCTTCGCGAACCGCTCGCCGTCGCTCCGGTCCATCTCGTGGTCTCGCCGCTCCCGGTCCGTCTTGTTGGCCACCAGCACCTTCACCAGGTCGCCGCGGGTGCAGTACGTCTCCAGCTCGCCCAGCCAGTCGTCCAGCTTGGCGAAGGTCTCGCGGCGCGTCACGTCGTACACCAGCACGATGCCCTGGGCGCCGCGGTAGTAGCTGGGCGTCAGCGTGCGGAAGCGCTCCTGGCCCGCCGTGTCCCAGATGGCCAGCTTGGCCTTCTTGTTGCCGCTCACGGCCAGCGTCTTGACCTTGAAGTCGACGCCTATCGTGGCCGGCTGCCCCGGCACGAACGTGTCGTCCGTGAAGCGCAGGAGGAGGCTGGACTTGCCGACGCCGCTCTCGCCGATTATCAGGATCTTCAGCGTCGTTAATATGTTGCTCTCCATCCTTTCTGTTGGTGCTGTGTTTGGCGTTTTACTTTTTTCGATCAGTCTGTCTCTTCTGTCTGTCTGTCTGTCTTGTCCCTGTATCCTTATCAGTCTCTCTTCTCTCTGTGCCTGTACTGCACTCTTTTCTGAATCTTTCTGTCACTTAAGACCTGTACACGCTACACAATCATAGCCCGATCTTCTTTCTTTCTGTCACTTACATTCACTCCGTCTCTCTACAACAACAATGTGCTATATACACAGCCTTCAGCACATTATATAAGGCTGTTAGAGCCGAGGTGTGATGTCACACGTCAGAACTGTTGCCATATATGTCTTGCCCAGTGTGAGTCTGCACCCACACACAACACAAAGACAGAGATACCAAGTGAAACTGAATACTTTTTATAACTACAGTTTTTTGGCTTTAAAGCGAGCCCACATTGTTTCTTCAGGATCAATATTTCTAGTTTGTATGATTGGGTCATAACGTTTAAGTCAAGTGGATTTGTGTTAAGACAGCCATTAACATTATGAAGGAACACATTCAATTGTAAATCGTAGCCTAAATGCTGGTCAACTAAGTACAGTAGCCTATATACGGTAGTGTCTAAGTGGTTAAAACATGTATTAGAACGAAATAGAACGACAAGTTTCAGTCCTCAGACCTTCATTAGGGAAAGAGTGTTTGCCTGGGAACTCAAACATCTTTTTTTTTTTTACATGCAAGTACAGACAGTGTGTGGGAGTCTCTATATTTGTTCTGTATGCTTTGAGGCCTTCTCCTAATACACCCGTCTATTTTTATAAATAGGTGTGAGAAGAATCTAGTTCATTTAAATTATAAGCGACACATATATTCATCTCTGTTGGGTGGAAACCTTGCATGACAAAAAAAAAAGTAAGTAGTGATTAGATAAGTGTACAGAATTCATGAAATGGACCAGTAAAAGTAAATAGACAGAACAGACTACTAAATGGCCCCAGAATGTAGACATGTCTGCAGTGGGAGATCACTTTGAAGACTCTTTCAGAAGGGAAAGAAAATGAAGTGAAATAGTGTAATTTAATCTTACTATTCACTTCCTTTTCACTCCCCCTCTCTCCCTCTCTCTCTCTCTCTCTCTCTCTCTCTCTCTCTCTGACCGGTAATGTAACTGGCATGGCTAACTGGCAAATTGGCTGGCACAAAGCAAGACACTCTCTTCTTAAGCCGATTACACATGAAATGAGAACAGGAGAGACAGAGTGAGAGAGAGAAAAGGATGGGGAGGGCCAACTAAAAGATGGAAAAGAAAAAGCATCAGAGAGAGAGAAAGAGAGATTGAGGGACAGAGTCAGACAGATGTTAACCTCGCGTCACCAGACTTTCCACCGCGGACGAAAGCCTGGTATTCGTTGTAAAACTATAGCCGTGTGATCCGGTTTAGAAAAAAGGAAGAAAAAAATGGTGGTTCCGGTGGTGTGTTCCGGTTGCTGTCGCGTTGTTTTTGCTGACCGCACCGAGACATGGCCATCGCCATTGATAATGCTGTGGTGACGTCAACTCGGACCGTGAGGAATCTGGGTGTGACCCTGGACGGCCGAGTGTCGTTCTCGGCAAACATCGCATCGGTGACGCGGTCCTGCAGATTCCTCCTCTACAACATCAGGAGGATTCGCCCCTTCCTCACGGAGAAGGCAGTCCAGGTGCTCATCCAGGCTCTTGTCATCTCCCGCCTGGACTACTGCAACTCCCTCCTTGCTGGTGCCCCGGCGTCTGCCATCAGACCTCTGGAGCTTGTTCAGAAAGCTGCAGCTCGTCTGGTGTTCAACCGCCCCAAGTTCTCCGACACAACTATCCTCCTCCGTTCTCTATAGCTGGCTCCCCGTAGCGGCTCGCATCCAGCTATAGGGCAGTGAAAGGAATAGCTCCTTCCTACCTCCGGGTTATGGTCGATGCTTACACCCCTACCCGACCACTTCGGTCTGCCGCCAAGGGCCGACTGGTTGCCTCGTCGCTCAGTGGTCCTTCTGGCTGATCTACACGGTCACGGCTTATTTCTGTTCTGGCCCCACGGTGGTGGAATGAACTCCCCACTGATGTCAGGACAGCAGAGTCACTGCCCATCTTTCGCCGCAGGCTCAAAACCCACCTCTTCAGGAAACACTATCCTTCCTCTTCGCCTTGCCTACTTGTTGTTAACTAGTTGCACAAACTCTTGTTTTATTTTATTGGATCTTGTTTATTAGATACACTTATCTGTTTTAGCTCTTGCTCATTTGTTTTCCTATTTTGTCTCATCTATTCATGAAAGTAGGTAGCTGATATATTGCACTTTTACTTTAGCGCTAGGTATACTCTTAGTTGCTTGTTTTAGAAGAGAATGCACTTAAGACTTCTGGTGATTAGTAGTTTTATTCCCTACCTATGTTGAATTCACTTATTGTAAGTCGCTTTGGAGAATCATTTTGGAGGTGCCTGTGGTTCCGGACGTTGGTTCCGGCAACCTGATGACATTAGTTAGTTCCGCTCCGACCTGATCAGAAACCCGAAAATAGTATTGATCCCAAGCTCAAAACGGGGCGCGAAGCGACGTGTTTTGAGCTTGTAGATCTGCTACTTTTGCTATTTTTGAATTTGAAACCTGAATAGCAACAG
>NC_139955.1:42123372-42155872 GCF_963454915.1 Gymnoscopelus microlampas
AGCTGCAGTACCTATGAATGGCCAGCATGTCCAAATGCGCTTCAACGCAAACACTGGGTTCTGGGGGCTTGGATTGGATGCGTTGTGAGCTTGTAGATCGGTATTTTTCCAATATTTCAGTACTTTTACTTTTGGTACTTTAAGTACATGTTGATGCCAATACTTTTGTAGTTTTACTTAAGTACATTTTGAATTCCGGACTTCTACTTGAAACAGAGTACTTCATTATTGCAATATCGATACTTTTACTTAGGTAAAACATTTAAAAGAGTACTTTTTCAACCACTTCTACTCCACTACGTCTCTCATGCAAATCTATGGAGGCCCAGGCAGTGCGAATGAGACACACGGCAAGACGCAAAACCAGATGGACGGATGAGGAGAAGAAGAAAGCCTCCCCTATGGAATTAGCAATGTCTGTCTTCTACCTTTCCCCCCCTCCCTCAACTCCACTCCGTGTGAGTGTTTGTCTCTCCATCCGTCTGTTCCATACAGTCTGTCTCCCTATTTTTCCCCTTTCCAATCTCTGTAAGTCTAGTAGTCTACCCTTTGTTTGTGTTTGTTTTCTTGCCATTCAATCAACGTGCTTTGATAGAAAGGCAGAAGACAACGTTGCCAAAGGAGCATCCACATTCACATTCTAGTCACAATATGCTTTGAAACACACACACAGGTTATTTAGGGCAGTGGTTCTCAAACCTTTTCATGTCAAGGACCCCTAAAATTATGTATTTGGCAGCGGAATCCCACCTCAAAATATTTTTTGTTTCAGGGACGCCCAGAAGGAAAGATGAGTTCCACACATAAACACACATATTCAAAGATTTGCACACGCTGTTCGCGATTGTTCAAAAATAGCGAATCTACAAGCTCATAGCTCATGAGCTTGTAGATCTGCTATTTTTGAATAGCCAAAGTATAAAAGATGGATAGAGTGGTTGAAATGTATTAACACATTTTGATGGGGACACCCTGGTATCCCCCCCACAAGGTCCCCTGGGGGTCCCCGGACCCCACTTTTAGAACCAATGATCTAGGGCAGGGGTCTTCAACAGGGGGTCCGGGACCCCTATGGGGTCCTCAAAGCTACTACAGGGGGTCCGCCAAATCTTTGTGTGAAATGATTTTGTTTTTTTACATTAACCACCTTGAACCCTAGAATTCCTTTCTGAGGGGAACATTATCCGTAAATAGCAGATCTACAAGCTCTCAACGCCTCGCGCTGGCGCTGCGAGGCGTTGAGAGCTTGTAGATCAGCTATTTTTGGGGGGAAAAAATAGCAGACTAAGTAAAGAAAAAACTTTAATCTGAAACACAATTTTATACAATATAGAGGGGGTCCCTGCTTGATCTCTCTCTCAGCTAGGGGGTCCTTGGCCAGAAAAGGTTGAAGACCCCTGATTTAGGAGTCTGATCAATTCCGCCGGGTGCAAACGACACAGCTATCAGCAATGAGTCTGTGAGATGGATCATGTAGTGATGTCTTTTTCTGTCCTAGTGCAAAATGATGGTTATGTATTGCAGTGCAGTAACCTCAACCTTCATCTTATGGACGTCCAAATATTTGAAAATGGAATACAGGAAACAGACAATGTATGTACTTCTGAATTTGATGTTTGTAACCATAAGTAGTGTAACACTGCACGGTTCCCACAAACTATTAGGGCTGTCAAACGAATATTCGATATTCGAATATGAAAATTAATATTCAAAAAAAAATGTATGAAGTTAAAAAATATATATATATATTTGTTTTATTGGATCCGAGCACTCAATACATTGTTTTTTGTATTGTTTGTCAAAAAAAAAAAAAAAAAAAAAAGAAAACAAAAAATAATATATATTTTTGAGCGGTGTAGCCGCTCCTATAAGTGGGGTTGGGACACCTCATTAGTACACCCTTCGCTGTACTGTGATTGGCTCATAATAGCACACCCCTCTACATTAGTACACCCCTAGCTGTACTGTGATTGGCTGACTCTATTGGCTGACTCTATTCAGCACTGTGATTGGCTAGCGAGACACATGATGAACTTAATAACCTATAAATAGGACTATGCACGAGCTTCCATCACTGTGATGACCACACCGCTCACTTCACACTGGGTGTGATTTTTATAGTAATAATAATGATATTCAAATATATTCGAATATGTGCACATTTTTAAGACCAATATACAAATATAATTTCTGAGGAGTTGACAGCCCTACAAACTATAAGCTACTAATGTGGCAGTGGATTACCTTGCTGATCCAGGACCTGTACATACATTGGGATGCCAGAACAAAGAAGAAAAATAAGAGGTAGCTGGCAGGCAAACGACTCACTTTTTCCATTCAGCTCAGAGTACCGTAAATGACGATCTTTGAAGTTTTTATAGGCGTTTCTATATAAGCGTTGTGTAGCATAGTGGTTCTACAAGCAAGGCAGTGCATTTATTATAGGTGGTACCAGAGAGTTACAACGTTCTGTAAATGCCAGGTTAAAACCATGCATTTTATTTAAGAGGTATGGTAAATGTTATTTGTTGGTTAAATAAACAAAACGTTTTTTTGTTAAAAGGGTTAAAACACAATATTCTGATAGTAATCATTGCTATAGGGTGTTTGTTCAGTAACAGGGGTCTCCCCGTCTCTCCAGCTCTTTGATAAACCTAAAATATATGTTGATGGAAGGTGACAAAATGTCAGCCAATCAGGAGAAAGTACCCATTTATCAGCTTCATTTTTATAGCGTTCCAGTTCCAATTTTGTCAGCTCATTTATTTGTGTCACCATTTCCACTTGTTTAATCTGTGTCTTGTCTGAGTTGGTATCCCGACCTGAAAATGTTATGTTCTATTTAACTCATTCACTGCCAAGGACGACTTATGACGAGATATCGTCCAAACGCCCTCACTGCGACTGCGAAGGGCGACTTATGACGCCTTTTTTTTCCACAAAGAACCAGGAGATAAACGTGATCCGAAAATGTACTGCTCCATTCACTTCCTGGTTAATTTATTCGGGAAATATTCTGTATCTCGGCTCCTGTGTTTTACTATGTATTTTTGGCGAGACGTGCTATTTTCAACGGCGCGTAACAAGCGAACGGGAGTTCAGCTTTATTTCCACATGCATGCACTGTAGAGCCAATACATTTACGGCAGTGTAGGCAGATGTAACCCAGGTGTGAAAAGGTCTCTATGAAAAGTCAACAAAAAAAAGAAGAACAAAGCCTTTCTTTCACATCTCGAGAATGAAACAACAACAACAAGCAGTTAAGAATTCATCGAAATTACTACTGAGAAACATCCTATCTGCCCAGATTAATTTCAAAGTCACTTTCAAGTGACTATGCTGGTGGGACATACTGTAAATAATACAGTTTAGGAAGGAAGTCGAGGGCCATATAAAATCTGCCATTGTGCCATGAACTAGTAACTAACGTTTTCAAATAATTGTAGTGGAGTAAAAATACTATATTTGCCTCTGAGATGTAGTGGAGTAGATGTAAAGATGTCCTAAAAATTGTACAGTAAAAAGTACAGTATTTGAGTAAATGTACTAAATGTACTTAGTTGCTTTACACCACTGCATATTACGAAGCATCTTGGATAAGAAAGATGCTATTGAAATGTCAGACCATTTACAGTAGGTTCATAGGAGCTGTGCTTGCTTTATAAAGGGTAGCCTACTAGCGAGCCAATAGTCAAAGAAGTGGGAGGTGGTGCCGGGGACAAGATGGTGTGTTACGTGCCCACTCCCCCCCTCCCCCTCCCCCAAACCCCAGAGGGATGATCTAGTCACATTTAATAGTGTTTGTGAGCTGTGAAGTGATGTCTGCATCAGCTGTGAGAAGCCTGGAGCCCCACACAAGTGGATTTAGGTGGCTTACAGTTTGTGCGTGTGTGCGTGTGCGTGTGCATGTGTGTTCGTGCGGACAGACGCTGGTGAGATCTGACTGCTTTTTTTTCATTTTCTATCAGATCTCTGGTCTCTCCATCTCTGTGGACTTCTGTCAGGGCAGTGGATTGTTAACCCATAATAGACCGGGAACGCATCTGTGTGTCATTTTAAGATTTCTATGGGCTATTCAAAAATAGCAGATCTACAAGCTCATAGCGCGGCACGAGTGCCACGCTATGAGCTTGTAGATCTGCTATTTTTTTTTTTAAAGTCTTGGAAAATGTGTGCAAATCTTTGAATATATATACATTTTTTTACACAAATATTTGCTTCTGGGGGTCCCTGGAACAAATACATATCATTTGGGGGTCCTTGGCAAGTTTGAGAACCACTGATATTATAGCAACATATGTTTAAAAGAAGAAAAGAAAAAATAGGATTTAGAAGTCATTTTGTAGAATCCCCCAGAAGCAAAGATTTCAGTTACAAATGTTCCCTTTAAAAAACCTATATCAAAGATTTGCACACATTTTCATGATTTAAAAAATAAATAAAAATAGCAGATATACAAGCTCATAGCGCGGCACTCGGTGCCGCGCCATGAGCTTGTAGATCTGCTATTTTTTTGAATAGCCAAAAGAAATCGAAAAAATTACACGGATGCGTTCCCGGTCTTAAACGGTTAAACAAGGATTTGTATCACTATGGGAACCTCTCTCTCTCTCTCTCTCTCTCTCTCTCTCTCTCTCTCTCTCCCTCTGATGTTCTCTCCCAGCCTCTGATGTGTTGTTCTCTCCTCTTTGTTCTTTTGACACCGTTTGTTTTTCTTGTCGCCACGGGGGACTCGACACAGCACGACACGCCTTGAAAAAAACAAGGACAACTGCACAGATAGTTGATATATGGTATGTAACATAATGAAAACGCTTTAAATGGCCCCCCTTTAACACCCCGCCATCATCACCACACAAAGGCTAACGCACACGCACACACACACACACACACACACACACACACACACACACAAACTGAGACTTCCCACTGTTTGTCACATTGTATCCCGTCCCCACCGGCTACAGTAGGTGTTGCATTAGAACACAGCAGGGGAACAAACAACGGGAAACATTAGTTCCTATCCATATGGTGTCCTTTCACACGCACACAAACACACACACACACAAGTGTACACACACGAGTACACACACACACTCACACACCCCCACAGAAGACCTAATAGTTAGGTAGTCTTCCTGGCCAACTGTTGGAGTCACCCACGTAGAAAGTTCGCTTGGCACTGATAGCGTAATTGCTGTGCGCACACACCTCCCACACACACACCCACAAACACACACACACACACACACCAACCGGAGTAGCCTACACAAAAACGTAACGGTCGGACACGCACAGAGAAAAAACACACACACACACACACACACACACACACACACACACACACACACACACACACACACACACACACACACACACACACACACACACACACACACACACACACACAGAACTGACAGATTTTTCTTGAACACCGACTGTATATGTACACAAATGTGCATCTGCATGAAGAACACAGGAACACGCCCCACGCAGCCGGTTGAAGACATACATAGGCATCAGCAGGGCGCCCACGCAGAGCCGCTCACCATATAGCTCTGTCTCTGTCGGGTGGAAACCTCAGATGTGTCCAAATATGTTACTTTTCACGATTCAAAATTCAAAAAACGGCAAAAGAGCAGCAGATCTACAAGCTTGACACGTTTCGTGCTTGTGGATCTTCTACGTGTGATGCTTTCGTGTGTAACGTTGTAGTATGATCAAGTATAGGAGGCTAACCCATTAAGACCGGGAACGCATCTGTGTCATTTTAAGATTTATTTGGCTGTTCAAAAATCGGCTATCAGATCTACAAGCTTGTAGCTGCTAATCTTTATCGTAAAAATGTTTGCAAATCTTTGAATATATATGCGAAATGTTTTTTGCAAAAAAAGTATGTTGCTTATCAGTGGTTCCCAAACTTGTTCATGTCAAGGACCCCCCACAATGATATGTTTTTGGCCGTGGACCCCCCATCTCAAAATATTTTGTTCCAGGGACCCCCAAAAGTTGTTATCGGATTAAAAATGTTCGCTTAAAAAATAAAAAACATATTCAAAGATTTGCACACAATGTTCACGATCTTTCAAAAATAGCAGATCTACAAGCTCATAGCGCGGCACTCGGTGCCGCGCTATGAGCTTGTATATCTGCTATTTTTGAATAGCCAAAGAAATCCTAAAATGACACAGATGCGCTCCCCCCGGTCTTAACGGGTTAATTTACAAGGAAGATACACAGAAAGTCAGAATCCGATAGAGATAAGAGTTTTCCGCCCAAAAGAGAACGATTCGGTGCAGCGGATATAGCATGCCTGCTGCTGCGAGCATGCACGAGCATACGGTACGCGTTCAGACAACAATCAAAAGAAACTCAAAGCAACATATTCCTCACGCCATCTCACCCACACACTACTGGCACACACACACACACACACACACACACACACACACACACACACATGCAGAAACACAGAGATATGCAGCATATAGAGACGTTATGGCGGAACAGAAAAGACAGGAAATTCAACATTGGGAAAATGCTGTGTGACAGAGAGAGAGAGAGAGCATGAGAGAGAGAGCATGAGAGGAGAGAGAGAGAGAGAGAGAGAGAGAGAGAGAGAGAGAGAGAGAGAGAGAGAGAGAGAGAGAGAGACTGGAAAATAGAGAAATTGAAATTCAAAGAGTAGAAGTATACATTTTGTAAAAGCCTTCACCTTTGACAAACATTATAGGATTAGGTCTTCGCGACCTCCAAGGGTTCCTTAACACATTCCCTGGCATTGACGGAGATCTCCGTCATTTCAAATCCAACCGTTGACCCATATCCATTCCCTAGAAGAAGACCTTGCGTCATCGAAAACGTTGGTTTCCAAATAAATCCTGCATTGTGGCTATACAAGTGTGCGGCCTCTTCTTTCTTTTCATAAATCCAACCGTTGACCGCCATTGATGGAAATCTCCATCAATTCAAACCTTTTTTTAATTTATTTTACTTATGAATGATCCCTCGACACTGAGAGAAGGAATGGACGAATGGAGTGTGATGTCATCCCAAAAAACGTCCACTCCTATGTTATGAGTTGTAGAAAAAACACATCTAGTCGGATTTCTACATTTTTGAGTGGTGCCAACCACTCCTACATTTGACTTTGTCCGTGTGTCCGTATGTCCGTCCGTATGTCCGTCCGTCCGTATGTCCGTCCGTCCGTATGTCCGTCCGTCCGTATGTCCGTCCGTATGATTGGTCAAGCTTCACGTGACACGTGACAATATGTTGTCACGTGTCACGTGACAACATATTGTTGCACCACTCTCTTCACACTGGGTGTGATTTTTT
Source organism: Gymnoscopelus microlampas (assembly GCF_963454915.1). Lineage (NCBI taxonomy): Eukaryota > Metazoa > Chordata > Actinopteri > Myctophiformes > Myctophidae > Gymnoscopelus > Gymnoscopelus microlampas. The sequence goes on from NC_139955.1 coordinate 42,130,711, forward strand.
TGTTGAAAAGGAGTTATTCAATGGCCGATAGCTACAAAATGGCCGATCACGGTTACAACATGTTTACCCCCCCCCCCCCCCCCCTCCCCCCAGACAGCCGTTGTTTACATCGTGGCTTCCGCGGCTCTCCGAGGATCGTCAATATAAGGTAAAAAAAAACACTGGCAACAGCAGATTAATTAATGAACCCATTAAGATCTGGAACGCATCTGTGTCACTTTAGATTTATTTGGGCTATTCAAAAATACCAGATCTACAAGCTCATAGCGCGGCACCGAGTGCCGCGCTATGAGCTTGTAGATCTGCTATTTTTGAAAAATCGTGATTTTTTTCTTTTTTGGGGGGATTTAGAAAACATTTTTTTTAATAAGCCTCAGGTCTTAATGGGTTAATTAATACCCCTCCTACGCCCCCCCTCCCCTTTTTTGTTCTTCTCTTGTACATTTTTTTCACTCTTCATACCAGTAACCTGTAAGCTGATTGTATGACATTCTGTATAGTAGTTGTGTATATCTGTCTGTCTCTTATATGTCATCATGATTTGTGTGCATGGGGATCTCATCTTAAACAAGCTCAGTGCTTAATGAGTCTTCCAGTTTAGTAGACCTTGTATCGTGAATTTGTACTTCCATGTACTGTTGTTCTCATGTCTTACTAAATAAAGTATATCAATCAATACCTGGCAGTGAATGTGTGGCCTAATTAAAAAGAAATCTGAGTTGCACATACCAACAGAATACACAGATATTACTACCATCTTAGGTTTTTATAACACAGGCATACAGATTATGAAAGGGTCCTCTCCACTACACGGCACACACAATGTGCGAGCAGGCAACGGTGGAAAAACGCCCCCCCACTCACACACCCCTGGCTGGTACTACTGAAAATGTTCTGTTATTATCAATACACCAATCAGTGGCTTGCAATCACTGGCGGTTTGGCCTCAGACAACAGTCGATTGTCAATCAATATGGCGATCAGCAGATCAGTCAACAGCACGCGTAAGCCAGCCGCTAACAAGTGACAAACGTGACCAACAGAGTGGTGGCAATCACACACAATTGTTAAACGCGCCGTCAGCAAGAAGACAACAGCTTGGAGAGAGATAGAGAGAGAGAGAGAGAGAGAGAGAGAGAGAGACAGAGAGAGAGACAGAGAGAGAGAGAGAGAGAGAGAGACAGAGCCCATTAAGACCGGGAACGCATCTCTGTCATTTTCGATTTTAAGTACTTTGGCTATTCAAATATAGCAGATATACAAGCTTGTATATCTGCTATTTATTTTTATTTTTATCTTGAAAATTTGTGCAAATCTTTGAATTTTTTTTTTTTTTTCTCAAGCGAACATTTGTGACTCAAATCTTTGCTTCTGGGGGGTCCTTGGAACAATATATTTTGAGATGGGGGGGTCGGCGGCAAAATACATATAATTTTGGGTGGTCCTTGACATGAAAAAGTTTGAGGACCACTGACATAGCAACATACGTTAGGATTTAGAAGACTCAGGTCTTAATGGGCTAAGAGAAAGAAGAGAGAGAGAAAAAAGATAAATTACAGAAAAAACCAATATGAAGGAGTACGAAAACTCTTTCATCAATAGACAAGAAGGACCATTCAACTTCAAAAACGATAAAACAACAAAGGCGCGTTTTAAGAAAGAGCAGAAACTGCCAGTCCTAAGATGAGATGAGCAGAAAGGAGAAGAGTGAATAGTAAAAAAAAGAAAATAGGCAAACTTTTTTTCTCATAGAGGTAGCCATTTAAAAGAAAGTAGAGAGGGAGATGGCTTTTAGAAAAAAAAGATGAATTGCCGAAGGAGCGATATAAATGAGCACGGAAACTCTTTCATCGAGAGACAAAAAGGTACAGGAACTCAGGGAGTGTCAGAGACAGAGGGACGATTTAATCAAAAACACAACAAAGAGCGTTTGAAGAGCGAGCCCAAAGCTCCGGTCCTACCTGAGTTCCTCTTGGAGATGTATTTCACTCCCTCACACGCGGCGCTGTCCAGGAACAGGACCAAGAGGAGGAGAGATAGAAGCTTCATCTTTCTGCTCTTCACTGGCACCTGGAGAGACAGACAGCGAGGCAAGAGATGATGGAGAGAGAGAGAGAGAGAGAGAGAGAAATAAAGTACAACATTTGTTGGATAACTCATGTTAGTTGGTTTTACCTTCACTGCTACTTGAATGGAAAGCATTCACTATCTTCCTATAATTCCACAAACCTCTGAGACCAAACCTGTGAGGCCAAACCTCCGAGCCCAAACATTTTTCTGCCCGGTTCTCCTCAGTGCCTGGAGCTATTGATCTCAAATTGTGCACAGCCATTGACCATTACCATGTGCATGTGACTGCGAAGCCCGTTTTTCGATATCACTCAATCTCAGCTGTTTATTCGCATTTTCATGTCAAAGAATGTCGTCATGCTTACGCTGGCTGCTCAAACTGCGCATGCGTCGCATCTACAGCCCCACAGCGTTACACTGTTGCACTCACAGAACATGCTTCCCCCAAGTTACGTGTGTGTGTGTGTGTGTGTGTGTGTGTGTGTGTGTGTGTGTGTGTGTGTGTGTGTGTGTGTGTGTGTGTGTGTGTGTGTGTGTGTGTGTGTGTGTGTGTGTGTGTGTGTGTGTGTGTGTGTGTGTGTGCGCGCGCTCGCAACGGGTCACGCGTGGGGGGGCGGCACAGGACATGCAATAACCCCACATTTGCAACTATTTTCGCCTGCGCACTTCACCGGGGATGGTCTAGTAGGTATAATAAAGCATAGACAGTAAAAAAGTATGGACAAAGTTACACACCGTAAATGAAGTAGTAGGCGTAAAGACATCCAATGTATATCTATTTTTTAATACTGTATATATGGATATATAGTCAGTCAGACAGACAGACTCATTAGACAACTAGCATCTTCCAGGGCTACGCCAAAAAAACAAAAATAAAATATCTGTCTCATTGCAATGCTTTGCGAGCTTGTCAGAAAGTGGCTATTTTCATGTCAGGTAAATACTCATAACTCATAGGAAAGTGGTTATAAACTGCCATTGAAATCTAATGTTCATATCTCTTGCCTGGGAGACCAAAATTATACAGGCAATCAGGCATGTAAAACTGTGGAATCACTTCTGTCTGTTCATTTTATTTTGCTCAGTTACGTCTTGCATTGTGTAATGTAATGTAAATAAAAAAGAAAGCTTTATTTTCATACAATGGATGTTTTTCTTTCTTTCTTTATTATGCGTTTCAGCAAGATAATTGAGGTTGTCCTTTTATACAAAACAAGTGAAGCAACGGATGCTGATAAACAATGGAGATCACAATGAAAAAAAACAAGGACACCGCTGTATTGAAAACAAAATGGCATTGGCTCACAAAACCACCCAACAAAAAAGTCAATTATTGTTTTAAACCATTTTGTCAAACGAGGTTAATTTGTCTGTTCACCCTGCATGGTGTTTTCTGTTCTCTCCTCTCCTCTCAGTCTAACATCTCCTGATGGGGATCCAGACTCGGAAGTTATTGAGAATTTGTAATCAACAACTTATTTCTCTCTCCTTTTTTTGGACATTGGACATTGGACAAACATGAAAAACAGACCGGTTCGAAGTATTTAATAGTGATGTGTCGTTCATGATCGATTCGTTCAAAACAAGTAGTTCATTTGCCGTGAACGCAAACGAGTTCGTTCACTTTCTGAAACCGTTACGTTCACGCGCGACGTGAAAAAAACACGCTCCCGCGATGGTGTTTTACACACACTATAAAACATACATTAACCACTTTAGCCCTTGTTTCATTCACGGAGAATGTTAACAGATTTGTACAAAACGCATCACAACGTCACAGCGCCACAACCCGTCGCGATGCGACGCGTTGTGAGCTTGTAGATCTGAAAAGTAACTAGTAACTAAAGTTTTCAAATAATTGTAGTGGATTAAAAGTACAATATTTGCCTCTGAGATGTAGTGGAGTAGAAGTAAAAGTATTGGAAATTCTCAAGTAAAGTACACATATCTCAATATTGTACTTAAGTATGGTACGTAAGTAAATGTACTTAGTTACTTTCCACCACTGCTTGCATTGTGCACGCTGCTTGAAGACAACATACTCTGCCTTTGATTGTCTGCAGAAACTAAAGGAAACTGACAGAGTGGCTTCAGATTAGAACCCATTTCGCCGCCAGCTAAACCGATAATAGAAAAGGATCTGTAGTGGACTGGGATCGATAAGGAAATCGGATCGATACGAAGGATCAATAAGGGGATTTAAATTGGTAAAAAAAAAAGAAATAACAATTCCCATCCTTACTCCTGAGTGGAGCTTATGACTGGATTAGGGCCGTCACCATTACAAATTTAAAGGAGAGTGCCGGTCATTTTAGGTTGCATGTTTGATGTGTCGCTAATCACTCACCAACATACAAAGGAACGTTGAATATTTCCAGATCTGCCCCTGTTGTCCATTCTGCAGCGGCGTAATGGGAGACGTGTGTGAGAGTGAAAATCGTCTATTTTAACCGATGCAAAGTTGTTGTTTTTTCTACTACTACTCATCGTGGAGTCTCATGATACTCAAACATGCGCTGAATGTCCCGCCTGAGCTACCGTTCGTGCAGAACAACATGACGCTGGTTGCTTATTTCTCTCACAAAATCTGGCACACGCCAGGTTCTGTGAGAGAAAAACAAACTTTGCATTGGTTAAAATAGACGATTTTCAAAGGAGAGAAAAAGACAAAAAACTAAAAGGAGGGGGGGGGGGCGTAAGGATAGCTTTCCTGCAGTACTCCCAAATCTACTTTTACACTTCATGTATTTCTGAGTCCCATTTACTCCAGTTTCTTTCAAATTCATCTTCACGGTTTCTCATTTTGTAAAGTAATTCTTTCCATCCCTTTAATATTTTTCAACTGTTATTTTCCAATTATTAATAGATGGTGGGTTTATACATCCAACCATTTCCCGTATGATTTGTTTTAATATTTGATGACACAATCGGGTTCCCTGCCACAAAATTATGTTCAGATGGGGGTCCTTGACACGAACCGCTGGGCTAGAGTGAGTACTTACAACAATCTATGCATAAATATCACACCGTAGCTTCGTCTTGTTTTCATGCTGAAAGGCGTCTCAGGAGGAGGCAGAGTGCAACAGTAAGGTAAACCCAATCAGAGTGTTCTGTTTACAACCGGCACACTCCAAGAAGATGAGAAAAGAGAAAACAAAGGGAAAGAAAAAAAAAAAAACGAGAAGAAAAAAAGGTTTACGAGGACCAGAGCTGCGACAGGAGCAAAGAGGGGAAAAAAAAGAGAAAGAAAAAATGAATATCGATCTGAAGCAGAGGTTTGGTGCAGCTCCTCCAGACGTCCATCTCTAGGCATATTAACCCATTAAGACCGGGAACGCAGCAACGCGTCATTTTTAGATATCTTTGCGCTATTCCAAAAAATAGCAGATCTACATAGCGCGGCACCGAGTGCCGCGCTACGAGCTTGTAGATCTGCTATTTTTTTTAAAGAAATGGTGAAAATGTGTCAATTCTTTGAATATATATATTTTTAAAGCGAACATTTTTAACTAAAATCTTTGCTTCTGGGGGGTCCCTGGAACATAACACTTTGAGATGGGGGTCCGCGGCCAAATACATATAATTGTGGGGGTCCTTGAAAACCACTGATATAAAAACACTTTTTTTTTCTTCAAAAAACTGTTTGTAGAATACCCAGAAGCAAAGATTGGAGTTACAAATGTTTGATTTAAAAATATATGTATAATCATAAATTTGCACAAATTGTCAAGGTTTTCCCCCCAAAAAATCAGATCTACAAGCTTGTATAACGTGGCACTCGGTGCGGCGCTACAAGCTTGCTTGTAGATCTGTTATTTTTGAATAGCCCAGAGACATCTAAAAATGACACACAGATGCATTCCCGGTCTTAATGGGTTAAATTCAAAACACTGGAGACAAGATGTGATTTTACCATACCGTCTCTCACTCACTCTCTCACACACACGCACGCACGCACGCACACACACACACACACACACACACACACACAACAGGGCACAAGTGAAATCACATGGATGAAACAATAGAATTTTCTCCTGGCTGTTCTCATCTGAAGTCAATGTCTGTCACACAGAGATGGCGTAAAGCGCAGGCAGGGGGGACACGCACACACACGCACACGCACGCACACACACACACACACACACACACACACACACACACACACGCACAGACACACACGCACACACACACACACACGCACAGACACACACACACACACGTGGAAGAAGTACTCGGATATGTTACGTAAGTAAAAGTAGCAATACCACAATATAAAGATACTCTGTTACAAGTAAAAGGCCTGTGTTCAAAATGTTACTTGAGTAAAAGTACAAAAGTATTGGCATCAAAATATACTTAAAAGTACCAAAAGTAAAAGTACTACAATGTTTGAAAATGCACACTCACAACGCGTTGCATCGCAACGCGTTGTGAGCTTGTAGATCTGCTATTTTCAAATAGCCCAGGTACAAAATAGGGCTAAAATGGTTAATGTATGTTTTATAATATAATAATTGTATCTGTAAAGTAACTAGTGACTAGTTTTCAAATAATTGTAGTGGAGTAAACGTGCAATATTTCCCTCTGAGATGTTGTGGAGTAGAAGTTAAAGTACTGAAAACGGGAACTACTCCAGTAAAGTAAACATACCTCAAAATTGTACTTAAGTACATGTACTTAGTTACTATACAGCACTGCATAAACAACCACATGCGCTGAAAAAATAAAGCACACAACCACATACAGTCACACACCTGAGGTGATACAGGGACAGATTAGCCTGCCACTCTCCTTCAGAGGGACAGAGGTATGGACGAGCTAGAAATGTGTGTTTTATTATGAGAGCTGGATGAAACCATCTGGACACAGACGAACAGCGGGATAAAAACTGATGATGACTGTCACTGGTGTGAGCCAAGTCCAGGTTTACCTTGACAACGCTGTGACAAGACCACCACCACACACACACACACACACACACACACACACACACACACACACACACACACACACACACACACACACACACACACACACACACACACACACACACACACACACACAGGGGAGCGTCTTTGGGGAGCAGTGGTTCTCAACCAGTGGTCCGGGGACCACCAGTGGTCCTTGAGGGAGGTTCCAGGTGGTCCCCAGCTAAATGGAGAGTTGGTAACCAAATGGACCCTTATAGATCTTTAACTCTTGAGAGTGTAAAATGAAACCAAATGGACCCTTGTGTAATTAAATAATAACTAGACCATACCCGGTCGACGCATCCGTGGGGGGATATGCGCACATGATCTGGCAACCCGGGAGGAAGTTCGTCCCATAGCTGGGCAGCCCCGTAACCATGGCGACATTCTTTGACACAAAAGCGCTAATAAGAAGCTGAGATTTGATGAAATTGAAAAACGGGCTTCACAGTTAAGTTCAGATGGTAATGGTCAATGGCTGTGTGCAAAATCAGAGCAATTGGTCCAGCCACTGAGGAGAACCGGCTAGCTTCACCTACGCTTCACCTACGCACCTACTCAAGACGGTTACTAGAATTATAGTAGGATGTTATTTTGATCAACGTTTGCCTGTTATCTCTCCTATGGCACCAACATCAATACAGCATGGAATTGTGGACAAAATCATATCCAACGATAGCAACATATTCTAAGTCTTGAATCAAAATTATTCAAAAGATGTTCAAAAATAGTGAAGTGACACGCTGTGAGCTTGTAGTATATGCTATTTTTGAATAGCTAGCGTATCAAATATGGATAAAGAGTTTAACATTATTGTGATGCTGTATAAACAGCCGTCCTGCTTGCTCAGGGGACAATTCGAAATTTGTGTCAGATCCTGTGTCTTTCACACAATCTAATTGTCTCAATAGAAGAGCAGGGAGACCAAATACACCTCACCCCAACTGTATAAGTTATATTGTATTAACATGCTCTACCATACAGACTGGACAAAATTACATTTCATTCATAAACAAAAGTGACATAGTGCCGCTTTAACCCATTAAGACCTGGAACTGTGTCATTTTTAGATTTGAGCTAAAAAGCATTATTTTACACTTTGGGCTATTCAAAAATAGCAGATCTACAAGTTTGTAGCGCGGCACCGAGTGCCGCGCTACGAACTTGTAGATCTGCTATTTTTAAAAATGCGTGCAAATCTTTGAATATATATATTTAAAGCGACATTTTTTAACTCAAATCTTTGCTTCTGGGGGTCGCTGGAACAAAATATTTTGATGGGGGTCCGTGGCCAAATACATATCATTTTGGGGGTCCTTGACATGAAAAAGATTGAGAACCACTGATATAGAAACATACGTTTTTCAGAAAACTGTTGGGATTTAGGAGACGGCTTCAGGTTTCAATGGGTTAAAGCAATCTCGATTCGCCAGCTGTGCGTGCGTGCGTCTGTAATTCACAGAGCAAAAGAGGAAGGACGTCCAGCTGGAATGATGATTTTATATATATATATATATATATATATATATATATATATATTCACCTCTCTGCGTCGGTGGCAAATATATTGGCAGTCTGACGTTGCGCCTTGAAACTTGACATTTTGCACGACTAGTTTGACAGCGTCTGATTGTGTCGTCGTGACTCACGTCCACAGAGACAGTGATGGAGTGAGAGCGTAAATAAGGTGAAGAAGGATGGAGAGCAAAAAAATAAAAGAGGGGGCAGAGGAGAGAGAGAGAACGACAGAAAAGAGTTTATGGGGCGGGGGGGGGGGGTTGCGTGGGGGTAAAAATTATAGCAGTACTTGTCCATGAAATAGACTGTGCAGGTGAATCCAGATGAACCCTACAGGTAGCACGAACCGCTATCGATTTCACCTCATAAATCCACTTCATTACTTTAAGGGGGGGGGGGGTAAGGGGGGGGGGGTTAAGGAACGATTTGTGTGCCTTCAAGCAGGACATTGGGGACATATAAACACATGACAGACAAACAGACAAACAGCCAGCCAGACAGACTGACAGCAGTGGTGGAAAAAGTACTCGCATCTTTTACTTCAGTAAAAGTATCAATACTGCATTGTAAAAACAACTCTGTTACAAGTAATCAAAATGTACTTGAGTAAAGTACACAAGTATTGACATCAAAATATAATGAAAGTACCAAAAGTAAAAAGTACTCATTGTGCAGAATGTCAGAAAGTGGACTAGAAGTAAAGTCTTGAAAATTGGAAATACTCCTGTAAAGTAAAAAAAAAATCCTCAAAAGTGTAACTCAAGTACAGTGCTTGAGTAAGTGTACTTAGTTACTTTAGACCACAGCCAGACAGACAGGCAGGCAGACAGACAGACAGACACTGTGAGCTTGGCTGAGATATTAACCACATCAACCGTGAAATGTCTATTTACATTTTTTCTAAATAGCAGATCTACAAGCTCCTGTGCCAATTTCTGCAAATGTTCCCCCAGACATGGGACGCTTAACTTGTACAGACAAAGAAAACAACAGGTTGACATACCGTGTGCACCCTCTGCCAAGAATATTCAGGAGTTGTTGCTGTACTTATTTTATATTTTCTAGAGACTCTTCTTGACATAGAAAGAGCTCCTTTCACCTCTGAAACTCTGTTTGTGTTCTGCCCAGCTCAAACCCAACAGGTGAAATGTTGCTGTGATTAGTGTCACATGATATCTGTCCCTTCAACAGACCACAATGCAAAGAACTAGTAGATTGCACTACTGTATATCAGGGATCTTCAAACCTTTCAGGCCAAGGACCCCCTAGCTGAGAGAGAGATGAAGCAAGGACCCCCTACTCTATATTGTATAAAATTGTGTTTCAGATTAACACTTGCATGACTAAGCCATCAACATGACCGATTTTGAGAATTTAAAGTGGATTATCTTCTCTCAAGAAGCTCTGAGAAAGTTCCCCTTTCATGACTTTTCCTAAATATTTGTTTCAAATCATCTCCGTTTTTTTTTCTTTTCTGAAACGTATTATAAATATGAATTATATACCATATATACCATCCCAGTCGTCATATTTTGGCTAAATTGACCGCTCTCCCCCTCTCTTCCCCAGGATAGAGCACTTTACACCTCGTTTACCCCCCGCAGAGCGGCCTCCAGCGCAGCAGAGAACTGCTGCAATGCGAGTCTATGTTGCCATGTCTGCTTATTATAAGCGACGTTGGGCTTGATTTCCACGTCTTTCTATTATTATTATTATTATTATTATTATTATAATTATATATATAATTACATCATAATGGTAATAATGTTCTACTCCACTACAGCTCAGAGGCACATCTTGTACTTTTACTCCACTACAATTATTTGAAAACTTTAGTTACTAGTTACTTTTCAGATACAGAATATCTTTTCATATTGTTTAGATTAGCTTCATGCATACTTTTACTCCACTACAATTAGGCTATTTGAAAACTTTAGTTACTAGTTATATATATAGTTAAGAATTCAATTTCATTTGACAATGCTTCACGTCTCACTGTTTTCTCAGGGCAAAACGCATGCAGTAACATTTTCATAGACCTGCCTGCTTATATCTCTCTCAAGATTTGGCAACCCGTCAACTTTCACTTTCATTGCAAAGCAGCGGAAAAAGAATAGAACTACAAGCATACAGCTTGTCACGCAGCAACTGTTTTGTGCTTGTATATCAGATATTTTGCGCAGGATTGGTCACATGTGGAAACATACCAACGTGTTCACGTGTTGCGCTGTTGTCAGCGACGTGGAAAGTGATGATAAAAGGTTCAAGGAGACGCTTTACTTACGCTTAGGCATAATAGGCAAATAATGTGAATAGTATTATTATGAATAATACTAATATTGGTTTGTCAAGAGATATCCATGTGTTTTGGACAATGGAGATAGTCACGTAATTAGACAGTGTGGCTTCAGCCTTCATATAGGCTCCATGTTTCACTGAAGAGTTTAATGTGACGCTACAGATTGCGCTGTTTTATACGCTTTTTTAATAAAGATTTTACATACAGAATCTGCAGTTACCATTACATTTTATTATACTATTTTATATATATAGATATATAGATATATATACTACATTACTATTTTACAATGTTTGTGTCTGCCTACAACAACAACATTATGTGGGTTCACTGACTGAGCAGAGTGCAATTGAGATGTTAATGGATATTTAGAAGACAATGGAACCCCCCACGGTTTGGGGGAGAAGCTGTGAGCTGGTCTGGAGCACAGAGGTGAGACAGTAGCCAATAGGATAGCCTTATTTGGGGATCAAAATGATCGTATTTCAGGCTGTGTAGGTATAAATGAAACCTCAGTCATGCTAGTGTTAAAGTTTGTTTTTTACTTAGTCTGCTCTTTTTTCCCTCTACACCTAAAAAAATGCCAAAAATAGCCGATCTACAAGCTCTCAACGCCTCGCGCTTGAGAGCTTGTAGATCTGCTATTTTCGGCTAATGTTCCCCTCAGAAAAGGAATTCTAGGGTTCAAGTGGTTAATGTAAAAAAAAACGACATCCTATTACACAAAGATTTGGCGCATAGTAGCTCTGTGGACCCCCTGTTGAAGACCCCTGCACTATATTACACCATGCATACACCATAAAAATACAAAATGTCACCAAATAAAAAGATATTCACAATTTTCACATTCTCAGAAAAAAATATAAAATAGAATGGACCACAAAATTCAACCCATCTCTGGGACAGCTACAACAACCTTTCTAAGTAGTGCCTCTGACCCTGTTCATTTCCAATTACTGATTGACCCCGAATTCCACCACACATGCATTGGACACACTCAGACACACACATTCAGTGACATCTCAACCCCACCCCACCCCCAATTACACACACACACACACACACACACACACACACACACACACACACACACACACACACACACACACACACACACACACACACACACACACACACACACACACACACACACACACACACACACACACACACACACACACACAGCAAAACAGAGAAAGTGAGAGGGGTATTTTAGGTGAAGGGGTCATTCTGAGGTCACTGCTAAGGGATAATTATGAACATCCAAATGGATTCCACACGGCGAGGAAAAAATATAAACAGGCACACCACCACATAGATCATTGGTTCTCAAAGTGGGGTCCGGGGACCCCCACGGGTCCTTGAGGGAGTTTCAGGGGGTCCACAGCAAAATAATTGATTAGGCACCAAATTGACCCTTAGGGCCTGTAACTCTGAGATTGTACAAATGGAACCAAATGGACCCTAACGGGTCCATTTGGTTCCATTTGTACACTCTCAGAGTTAAATTGACATAGATTTTACAATATAAGTTGCGGTCCAAGTGATAGAAATGCCATTAAATGGGGGTCTGTAGCCCTAATGCATGTCAAACTGGAGGTCCATGAAATTAAAATGGTTGAGAATCACTGCTAGAGTAAAAAATCTTCTCTTATGGGGGTCCCTGGCATATCTTTTGAAATGGGGGTCCGCGGGCTAAAAAGTGTCAATTTGGGGGTCCTTGACATGAAAAAGTTTGAGAACCACTGACATAGATGATATGGAAGAGGAAGTAATGTCTTAGTCTGGCATGTGGTTTTCTATGTGTAGGTTGTGTTAAAAAAAAAAAGATCTTGAAAATCGTATTGCGAACCTATAGTATCGTGATTCGAATCGTACCGTGAGTTGAGTGAATCGTTAGGTGGGAGGACATGCAGCAAAGATTGTCGGGAACGGGAATCGAACCCCGCAACATGCCGCCAGTCTACATTGGAGGCTATAGGTGCCCGAACACCGCTAGGCCAGCAGTCCGGGGCTGTTTAGGCATTTTTAACCCCAAACCTAAAGCCATAAATAAATCATATTTTCGATACACTGGCTCACAACCGAAGTATGAATCACACTTAATCTCAACGCTAAACCCATCCTCTAAATGACCTAATTCTAACCCTAACCCCAAGCTGAATCTTTGTGAGGTTAACTCTAAAAATATTTTTAAACATAGAAAAATAATGTTCTTGTGAGGACCAGGAAAATTGTCTTCACACAATGTCTATTCTATTCTGATCCCAAACAGCGCAGTGTTAAGCCATTAAGACCGGGAACGCATCTGTGTAACCACTTAAACCATTAGTTTATACTTGGGCTATGTATAACACAAATGTGATCCCTACTGGTAAAAGCTTCCCCAAGTCGCGTTTGTGGAAATAGAGGAAAATGGGAATTTAACTTCGATATTTTTTGTTGTGTTTTCCGTTTTTTTTCTTCATATTAACACAGTTCGAATGTTGAAGAAGGTTTCTATAGCAAAATATAGTCGTGGGAGAATCATTAAATGGTTACATTTGTAGGGCAAAGTAGGCTCTACTAGGCTGCTTTTGAGTGAGTCTCTCGGTGCGTTTTAACAGCGGGCGACTCTCGGGCGATGCCGGGCGACATCGTCCAAAAAGATAAAGAAAATCCATCTTTCATCGCCCCCCCGCCCACTTCGCCCGATCGCCAGTAGTTGCCGGCTCTCATAGACTTTCTTTATCTTTTGGGCGATGTTGCCCGGCATCGCCCGAGAGTCGCCCGCTGTTAAAACGCACCGTCTGTGTTACTTTGGGGGGTGGAGAGAAAATGTGTGCAAATCACCAATAAACCATTGTACTCAGTCACACATCGTGAAAATGTGTGCAAATCTTTGAATATACTGTACATACTGTATATATATATATATATGTTTTAAAGAAAACATCTTTAACTTAAATCTTTGCTTCTGGGGGGTCCCTGGAACAACATATTTTGAGATGGGGGTCCACGGCCGGATACATTATCATTTTGGGGGTCCTTGACACAGAAAAGTTGGAGCACCACTGATTATAGCAACATATTGTACATTTTTAGATGTATTTGGCCCGCGGACACCGCATCTCAAAATGTTTTGTACATCTGCTATTTTTGAATAGCCAAGAAATGTTAAAAATTACACAGATGCGGTCCCCGGATTGAATGGGTCAAAGGCATTAAGGCCATTTTGCCCACACATTCAATATTAAAGACCCACTCCCAACTCTACTGTCACGCTAGGCTAGCCCGACTAAAAGTGGCACTCGGTGCCGCGCTATGAGCTTGTACTGTAGATCTGCTATTTTTTGGAAAAAAAAAAAAAAAAAAAGTTTAATCTTGAAAATGTGTGGAAATCTTTCAATATATATATATGTATTTTTTTTTTAAGCAAACGTTTTTACCTCAACGTTTGATACAGAATTTTTAAGTTTTAAGTTAAAAAAAAAAAAAGAAGAGATTTTTCTTGTTTTTCTCTAAAAACGCATACAGTACAGTATATGCGTTATTGGCAGGCAAGTGATGGATTCTATAGAACGCATATATGAGTTATTGTCAGAAAATGAGTTAAAATGACAGATGCTTTTCCCGTCTTAATAGAACAAAAGGGACAGTCTGCGTGTCAAAGTGTCCCTGAATAAAAACACTTTTTTCTTTCTTCTTTTCAAAGTAATTTGTTATGGTTTTTCTGAGCCTTTTGTTTTGATCGGTACTAGTGGAGAGAGACTGCAAGAGTGTGGTCCAGGATTCAAAGAGAAGAAATATGTATTTGGCAACGGTTTATGTGCCGGTGACCCTCATACAACATTTGTGTTTCAAAACATTTTTTAAAAAATGTACTCATTGAGTGCCAGGATTGCTAGAATTATTTCAGAATTAATTCTGAAAAGTGCCAGAGTTTTTTTCACAGAAAACAAAAAGTGCTTAGGAAGCTCAGTTCTCAAGTTAAACAAGGAGTGGATGGAGCTGCACATCTTCAGATGATGATATCTTGGGTTGTGAACATGTTTTTTTTTTAAATAGTGGTTAAACTGATCTGCAACTTTTGATATTTTTGAAAACAAACAGTTTTTGTACATTTTCGGGTTTCCACCCGACAGAGATGACTGATAGCTGCAATAATTCTTGACCATAATATAATGTTCTTTTTTTCATAAATCAACGGCCTACTTGCTGCTCGTATGACAGCACCGCGCCAAAGAACTGCAGAGCTGCACCGTCTGCTATTTTTGCAAAATGTTCTGAAGATGTTTCGGCTAGAATGACAAGCCCAAAAATAGGGACGCCAGGTTTAAAGTGATTAAGTCTGTGGGTTAAGTCTCTCTCAGCTAGGACCCCCTAGCTGAGAGAGAGATGAAGCAGGGATCCCCTACTCTATATTGTATAAAATTGTGTTTCAGATTAAAGTTTTTTTTTTACTTAGTCTGCTCTTTTTTCCCTCTACACCTAAAAAAATGCCAAAAATAGCCGATCTACAAGCTCTCAACGCCTCGCAGCGCGAGGCGTTGAGAGCTTGTAGATCGGCTATTTTCGGCTAATGTTCCCCTCAGAAAAGTAATTCTAGGGTTCAAGTGGTTAATGTAAATAAAAAACTAAATCCTATTACACAAAGATTTGGCGGACCCCCTGTTGAAGACCCCTGATGTAACCAATGAGAAGTATTCAACAATAACTTGTGACTTCATAATAACTACATTGGACCCATTGGAACATAATGGTTCTTTTTCTTTCCATTTCCTCAAAAGTTAACAATTGGGGAGATGCAAGGTTTTTCAGGTCCAACAGCCAGAGTGAATCACTCTACAAACTGTCCTTAATCCATTAAGATAGGGAACGCATACTGTGTCATTTTAAGATTTCTTTGGCCATTCAAAAAATAGCAGATCTACAAGCTGGCAGAGAGTGCCGCACTATGAGCTCGTAGATCTGCTATTTGTTTTTAAAGCGAACATTTGTAACTCAAATCTTTGCTTCTGGGGGGTCCCTGGAACAACATATTTGACAAATGTTCGCTTTAAAAATATATATTCAAAGATTTGCACAAATGTTCACGATTTCTCCAAAATAGCAGGCTTCTACAAGCTTCTCGTGCCGCACTATGAGCTTGTAGATCTGCTATTTTTGAATAGACAAAAGACTAAAAATGATACACAGATGCTTTCCCGGTCTTAGTGGGTTAATTTAGAACTCAACCACCGTACTTATTTTTGGAACGGACGGTGAAAAACATGGAGTCCGACAGGCAGGCAGGCAGACAGTGAGTCAGACAGACACATTGATTGTAATAGCAGCAGAGGTGGGTTTGGAGCGAGAAGAAGAGATTTCAGGGTGAGCTTTTCCAAAGCCAATCGGATAAACAGGGCGCAGCCGATTCACAATTGAAGGGGAGGGTTTGGCGGTATAGATCCATCCCAAGATTAGAACAAGAATCCCTGGTAAATTGATTCCAAGATTTGAGGCGAAATGGATTCTAAATCCAAGCTTGAACAGGGTTGGAGGGGGAAAGAGAGGTCTTATAGGCAAGAAAAGAAAACAATCTTCCCATCGAGGAGCTACATAGCTGGAGCCAAGCCTAGGACTGAGACAAAACCGATTTGGCCCAGACATTTCATTCCTTTATCAACACATTTCTGGGGAAAAAAAATAAAAGTGGCTCACATAACGCCATTCTGTTGTGCTCATCACATTTCATTTTAGAATGACATTTTAGCATCAATTCATTGGACTCTCTAATTCATAATTGCGCACACACAGCTGAAAGAAAATGTCAAGGTTTGCCGTCACAATTGGCCTATCAAATGAAGTAAAATACAAGGTAGTATAGCCAGGGTTGTGCAACTTTGATGATGGAGAGGGCCACTGTATTCCCCAGAGGGCCACATTGCATCAATACTGTCGGGCCATTCTATGTCAGAAAAAAGTAGCAAAAATAGCCGATCTACAAGCTCAAAACGTGTCGCACCGCGACACGTTTTGAGCTTGTAGATCTGCTAGTTTTGCTACTTTTGAATTGTAATCCTGATTGTTTTTGTTTTGTACTTTTGAATTGGAATCCTGAAAAGTAACATTTTATCTCATTTCAAATGCATTTAGTTGTACTTATGTTAACTATATGAACTTAAATACAAATACATTGGACATAAAAAAAAGACCACAACAGCATTTTAATACTAGTCATTAAGCTACTAATATAGACTGAAATAATTAAAGCGGGTCATGTGTGGAATTGTAACAGCTGAAATCAATAATGTATCAGTATTCCGATATTAACCTGAGGGCCGCATTAAGTGAAGGTGGGGGCCGCATGTGGCCCCCGGGCCGCCAGTTGCCCATGCATGTAGTAAGCCAACGACCCAAAACCACGGTGCGGTGCTACAGTGCTTCTGGTGACCCATCAGAATCTGTGACCTCCCCTCACTGCAGTGAGGGTAGCTCACAAAATATGATGGGTAACAATGTGTTGTGGCGCACCTTTTCTTTTTTTTTTTTACACATGACTCACAATTTTCAGGAGGGCTTTCATTATGAAACAGGCATTTTTTTGGGTTATTGTTGTTGAGTGTGAGAGACAAACAAACCAGTGGGCCGATCTCTCTGTGGGCCCAGTGGTGGAAAAAGTACTCAAATTCTTTACTTAAGTAAAAGTACCAATACTGCAATATAAAAATACTCTGTTACAAGTAAAAGTCCAGAATTACAAATTTACTTGAGTAAAAGTACAAAAGTATTGGCATCAAAATGTACTTAAAGTACCAAAAGTAAAAGTACTAAATATTTGAAAATAGCCGATCTACAAGCTCACAACGCGTCGCGATGCGACGCGTTGTGAGCTTGTAGATCTGCTATTTTCAAATAGCCTAGGTATAAAATAGGTTTAAAGTGGTTAATGTATGTTTCATTATATCATAACTTATATCTGAAAAGTAACTAGTAACTAAAATATTCAAGTAAATGTAGTGGAGTAAAAGTACAATATTTGCCTCTGAGATGTAGTGGATTAGAAGTAAAAGTATTGGAAATTGGAAATACTCAAGTAAAGTACAAATACCTCAACATTGTACTTAAGTACAGTACTTAAGTAAATGTACTTAGTTACTTTCCACCACTGTGTGGGCCGGTCAGCCAAGGACAAAAACAAGTCTTCTAGCAGAACATGGCATTGAACCAGTAACCCCCGATGGGCCTGGAGCTGCCTGGACCTCGGTCACTGCCCAGTGGCCGCTCACAATAGTTAGGATGGGTTGAATGCACTGTATATCTCTGCTGTCAGGCAGGAACCAATTATTGGTACTAGTACCCCCCCCCCCCCCCCCCAAAAAAAAAACATGCTTTTAAAACAACACAAAACTGCCTCGTGAAGGTTGATATTGCGACTTTATACATTGTCAGATACTTGCATTTGTCATTATATTATCATCACTTTACCCAAATCCAGCTGAAGTGGGGTTATGAGGTTTTTAAACAGTGCTTGTGGAGAGTTGTTTTGTCCATCATTGATTAAAATGACAAAGTCAGACGAAGGAAAAAAAAGACCTGAGTTGGAGTTGGAGGTGGTTTGACCGACAGCAGCGGTGGAAAAAAAAGTACTCAAATGTTTTACTTAAGTAAAAGTATCAATATTGCAATGTAGAAGTACTTTGTTATAAGATATAAGATATAAGATATAAAATTGCAAAAAAAAAAAACATATTTCATAGCAAAATCAAGGATTTTAGCCCGCATAATCAAGAGTTTGAGCCCGCATAATCAAGAGTTTTAGCCCGCATAATCAAGAGTTTTAGCCCGCATAATCAAGAGTTTTAGCCCGCATAATCAAGGATTTTAGCCCGCATAATCAAGGATTTTTGCCCACGTTTTTCTGGAGGGTCTAGTAAATGGTGTTGTTCAATAGCACTGATTTGTTAAAGAAAATAAAAAGGTTGAAATATACGGAGATAGGAGGCTTGCGCCCGACAGCGACAATATATTTCTGCATGGGAATCAATAAAGTACAACTTAAGCAATTTAGAAGAAAACCTTATTTTTTCCATAAGGACCAAAGATGAAGAGGTAATGTTCTCTCATGCCGATGAAGCTGAATTGAACAAATAGGTATGTTGGATCTTTACTTTATCTTTTTATTTGGGCGGAACAGCATTCATGAATTAAACTACAGTTGGAATACAGTATAAATATGTTGGAGTGAGGAAGGATGCTAATTTTCATCTGTAGTCCCAGACAGTGTTTTTTGACCGTGTGCTTCACTACTAGGCGGCTGCAGTTATGAAACAAAAGCACCTCACACTAAACAAATAGCAACAAAACGTTTTTCAGCTGTTTCTTGCAGTATTAGGTGTCCTTAATAACACACTAAAAGTTTACCAAAGTTTGAGCACTGGAAAGGTGCTATTTTCAAGATGGCGTCCAAGATGGACAAAAAAATCTTTAAAATAACCTAACTCCTTCATTATTTTGGAGGTCGGTTAGATTGGGATTCTATGGGAGACTGGAGCCCAGGGCGTCATGGGCTGTCTCCTATGCCTTCTTGATGTTAAAATGATCCAGAAAAAAAGATCAAAGTTCAAGGTTATTGCCAGCAGTACCAATCACAAAATAAAAGACATGCATTTTGCACTAAAACCCCACACCAACTACTACAATCTCAGGAATAAGATGTCTGTGACAAGCAAATCTGAAGCCTATCCGCGACACACTCCTCCACCACCCCTGCCTAGACACCCAAGACAGCAGACACTACATGTTGTGATAGCTCTGTGCTGACTTGCACATCATCTCCAGGCCCATAAGGGGCCATTTCTCTCCACTGTAATATTTGAGAATTTGGCCAATTTGCTATTTAAAAGGTCTTAAGAGTTGTCACTTTAGAAATGTGCAGATACCCTGTATACAGTTATACTGTATGTTGGTTTGTTTACTGTTGAGTCCTGACCCCCAGTTTGGGAACCATTGCCCTAGGGGACTAGGATTATTATTTTATTTTTTGGCAGACACCTTTACAAACAAAATAGTGAAGAAACTTCTCGGTAAGGAATTTCTTCCAAGATGTGTGGAACATTCCCAGTCTGTCACTTTACAAATGTCAAAGTACCACCCAATAATAATGAAATTATTCCTTATTGGTATCAAAAGAAATCTCCTGAAAGCTTCAACAGAATGTGAATTACATGTATAGGTGATGAATTCACCAATCCTGGGCATTATGGCAGTAGAAAAGGGAGAAATGTCCAATTACATTGTTAAATATGCTTATAACCATGCTTATAACCAATTGCATACTTTTAATCACTTGACTATGATTTTTATTATCCTAATTAGATCCAAGATCACCAACACATGGGGTTAGGCACCAAAATTACTTGTCTAGGATGAATAATGAAGGAGTAATGGTATTTTAAGGATCTGGCGGCGGCCATTTTGAAAATCGGACCTTTCTAGCGGTCCAATTTTGGTAAACTTTGGATATGTTATTAAGTACACCTGATACTACAATAAACCATTGAGAAACCTTTTGTTGCAATTGTTTTTGGGTCAAATCATAACTGCAGCCGCCTATACAGGCACTGATGCTCACAACAACAGTCCTAGGTTGCTGCTTGTCACTTCTAGCTGACTAATTAGATGCCAAATTAACAATTAATGAATGTAATCAACTAGGCGGTGGAATAAAAAAACAAGCAATACTCTTGAGTCTGAAAGACAAGACAGAAGAGGAGAAGCAGACAGCATTTCTAAATATCATTGTAATCCTGTGAGGAATAATATTGCATCCATAATAACGCTGATGCCCCGCAATTTCTCCTGATTTTATCACTTCCTTGTTAAAAAGATCATGATGAAACGCTTCGCTCCAAGCTTGGAAACCAGGGTTGCCATTTGTGGGCTTGTTTTTAAAGTGTAGTACTAGATATTTGGGCTTGCTTCCAATTATTGTTTAATTATTGTTTAAATATTTGCTTATTTCTTTCACAAATTCTGGCAACAGTGTTGGAAACACATCTAGTACTGTACGCACGAGAGACCAGACACACTCTCGCTCTAACACAAACACACACACACACACACACATGCACACGCATGCACGCACACACACACACACACGCACACAGTGGTGGAAAAAGTACTGACATTTTTAGCATCAATACCACAATGTAGAAGTACTCTGTTACAAGTGAAAGGCCTGTGTTCAAAATGTTACTTGAGTAACAGTACAAAAGTATTGGCATCAAAATGTACTTAAAGTACCAAAAGTAAAAGTACTAAAATGTTTGAAAATAGCAGATCTACAAGCTCACAACGCGTCGCGATGCGACGCGTTGTGAGCTTGTAGATCGGCTATTTTCAAATTGCCTATGTATAAAATAGGGCTAAAGTGGTTAACATGTGTTTTATAATATAATAATTCTCTGCAAAGTAACTAGTAACTATAATGTTTTCAAATAATTGTAGTGGAGTAAAAGTACAATATTTGCCTCTGAGATGTAGTGGAGTAGATAAGTATAAGTATTGAAAATGGGAAATACTCCAGTAAAGTAAAAAATCCTGAAAAGTGTACTTAAGTACAGTACTTGAGTAAATGTACTTAGTTAATTTACACTACTGCACGCACACACTCACACACAGCAGAGGCACGCGCATACACGACACAGACACGAACCCACACAGTGAAATCCCTTGTTAATTTAACACAGGAGACTGAGGGTACAAAATGTAAGGGTCCATTTGGTTGCATGTGTACCCTCTCTCAGGGTGAAGTTAAACCCTCTTTATGCTGCAGTGTGTATAGCCACACACGCAGTGAGGGGTGTGTGGTAATGGATGCGGTGCCACCTGTTCAGCGGGTTTGCTCTAATTGCTCACAGCAGATTTCTCATTTTCCCACTGCCACACCGTTTAATGGGAGCATTTAACAGGTGCACGTACACACGCACACGCACACGCACACGCACGCACATGCACATGCACAAAGACACACGCACACACACACACACACACACACACACACACACTCACACACGCACAAACACACACACACACACACACAAACACCTTCGTTAGCCATGCACTGTCTATGACACTGCTAAGTTAGATACTGTAGCATCCAACGTCACTGCAGTTAACACCCAGGGGACACAAACATCATGGCAAGGCAGGTTTTTAAAGGAAGACACTGGTCTCTTACTCTATCGTTTTCGTTCCAAAAACCTAGTTTTCTTTTTAAAGGAAGACACAGTTGACTGCTGCCTCTCAACATAACGGTGTAAATTACTTTCCTGTCTTATGTCATAAGACAGGAAATATTCTCCCGCCTGGATTACTGTAATGGTGTCCTTTTCGGGCTCCCCTTTAAAACCCTGGACAGATTGCAGTATGCGCAAAAAAATCAGCTGCCAGAGTGCTCACCCGCACCAAACGCTGGCAGCACATCACCCCCACCCTCAAACACCTCCACTGGCTTCCGGTTAACCCATTAACACATTGACTGCCTAGATCGAATTAATTCGATATTAGCTTATCATCACTTGCCTGCCAAGATCGAATTATTTCAATATTAGCAAATAATTTTTTTTTTTTTACTTTTTTTTTTTTTTTTTGGGCCCAAAGACCAAGGAGATATGAATTTTCGAAGATCTTTACTCTCATCCACTTCCTTGTTAACTTAAAACTTTAAAATTTTGTATCTCGGCTCCTGAGTACTTTTTTTTTCCCATTGAAAAATCTCTGGCATGAATAACAATAGGCAGTGAAAATAATTCCGGCAGTCAATGTGTTAACACATTGACCGCCAGGCCCGTAGCCTACGGGCCGATAAATCCAACCGTAAAGCGCCGATCCCGTAGCCTACGGGCTATGCGCCAATTGGTGCTTTTTCCTTTTATTCGAAAAAAAAAATTCAATTTTCGATACGGCACATTTCATTGTAACACCACTGGAAACGGAATTATTCGGGATCCGGTTTTGCCGATCCCGTCGGCCCCCGTTCTAATGACAAAACTGAAACTCCATTTTCTCCTTGTAGTTTTTTCTCCTCGGTGATCACTGTTTAACATAAACCGTTCTAACTACAACATGGATGCCCCGTTTGACACGTGGTCTTCACTGCTCGAACCAGGCAGATGTCCGCGATGTTTACAAACAGTGCAGAGCTCAATCTTAAGGATTTTAACAAGGTCTATGGCGACGTGAAAAAAACAAAAAACAACAATAAAATGTTGGCACTGGTGAGTACATTATGAGATTAACCTCTGGCGGTCAATGTGTTAAGACCTGGAACGCATCTATGTCTCATTTCATTTGAGCTAAAAAGGATTATTTTAAACTTTGGCTATTCAAAAATAGCAGATATACAAGCACCGAGTGCCACGCTACGAGCTTGTAGGTCTGCTATTTTTGAAAAATCTAGAAAAAAGGTGTGCAAATCTTTAAATCTTTTTGTTAAAAGGCGAACTCAAATCTTTGCTTCTGGAGGTCCCTGGCACATGTTTTCAGGTGGGGGTCCGTGGCCAAATACATATGAATTTGGGGGTCCTTGACATGAAAAAGTTTGAGAACCACTGGTCTAGTGCATTGAAACAGGGATAGACTCCCTCTGTCTCGGCTGATGCCGACAATAAGCCAACATAGAACCATGACGGGTTCTTTTCGTAGAACCAAGCATTATGGATCCTCATTTATTTATGATGCAAGCTCTGGAAACTTTAGCAATTCCGCAATAGATGTTTTCAAACTTTTCGCAAATACACGTTTTCAAAGTTGATCAACACAAACATTCCCAAATGGTCCGAGTTAATTTCCTGTTGCTGGTGTTTACTAAATAATATCAATAGCTGACAGGGAATAAAGCTATTGGGCCCAACCTGTTCCCTAGCAACGCAATTCCACTGCAATGATTTATGGAGCCATTTTTTTGGTAAGAGACGATTTTTAAAAGAGAAATCTAGGTCTGTGGATCACTGTAACCAGGGCAATGTGAAATATAGTGTTTTCTAAGTGCCACAACTATACCATAACACTGATAGCACTGGGGATAGGCCAAGTGAAAAGAGATATATGTGTAGAGACACACACACACACACACACACACACACACACACACACACACACACACACACACACACACACACACACACACACACACACACACACACACACACACACACACACACACACACACACACACACACACACACACACACACACACACAGCCTGCCAGGGGTTGTAATAGAGCTGCCATATCTCTGCCCCCAGAAGCTGCAAATATGGAATGAATATTGTACTGTGAAATAAATATATTAAGAAAACCTTTGAACGTAAAGTGTCAACGCTGATTTGCCATTTGACCTGTAAGTTCCATTTGTACGCTCTTAAGAGTTACAAACCCGTAAGGGGCCATTCGGAACCCCTCCCCAAGGAACCATGAGGGTACATGGTACATGGAGCACACTTTGAGACCCTCTGGTGTAGCAGAGTGTTTCCAGTGAGCTCAACAACATGCGCAACATCAGTGGTGGAAAAAGTAGCTAGCCTAGGTTTAAAATAGAGCTAAAGTGGTTAATGTATGTTTCATAACATCATAATGTATATCTGAAAAGTAACTAAAGTTTTCAAATAATTGTAGTGGAGTAAAAGTACAATATTTGCCTCTGAGATGTAGTGGAGTAGAAGTAAAAGCATTGGAAATTGGATATACTCAAGTAAAGTATAAATACCTCAGAATTGTACTTAAGTACAGTACTTGAGTAAATGTACTTAGTTACTTTCCACCACTGCGCAACATCAGCACCCTGACTCTGTTTGACCAGAATGGAACGGAGCCTTAATTATTATCATAATAAGAAGAAATCACTCGCACGCTCGTGCGATATTGATGAACCACTTTCAACCTGGCGTTCCCGTTTTGGACGTGTCATTACAGGCAAACATCATCTTCATTATCATTATTATTACTATTACTCGGCTGATGCCCGTTGGCGAGGGCTGTTGTAGTGAACAAAAGAAAGCATGCAATTGCTTGGAGCCCGGAGGCAAATTTCCCCTGCTCACAAAAATGTACCCAACTTTTTTCACGCTGAAATAACGTTGTTGTTTTTTTCACATAATTGGGGTGGGGGACCGGGGAGCAAGCTGGTGTGCGCGTGATAATCAGAATTTTAAATGCATTACATTGTAAGCTTAAACCAAAGGTATTTAATTGTGGTGTTATGTTGTACAAAATGCAACAAGTGCATGCACTGTGCGTGAGAGATCACCGAGTCCTCCTCGCACCCACGTCTGAACTAA
>NC_139955.1:42160872-42215872 GCF_963454915.1 Gymnoscopelus microlampas
ACAACATATTAAAAGTTATATAACACACTTTTTGGACATCACACTGCTCCTTTTTTTATAAATTAAACAAACCTGTGTCCAATTAAAGTAGTTGATGAAGTGGGTGTGGCCTATTTGGTGGTGGAGCAGTTTTTTCAGGAATCAAAGCTGAAGTAGTAGAGGCCCTAGGAGGGGTCCACGCGCGACTGCTTATTCTTTTTTCTAGTTTTGATTTTTGGCATCCATAGGACCTCTAATATTGGGATTTTGATGATCCCAAGAAAAAAAGTGGTCCCAAGTGTGTTTTTTTCAATGTTTTATTAACCCTATGAGACCTGCGGGATGGCTGGCTGGAACGCCGGCGAGACTGTCTTTCGGAGACTGTGGAACACTCAAATTTAGACGTAGCCCAAAGATAGAGATACCATTTGATTCCAGACAACCTCAGGTTTCCAATGGGACCAACCTTGTCATGCTACCTTGTCGGGAAGGGGGCTAAATACCTAATGATTCAAAGTTAAGACAACATTTTGGCGAGGGAAAAACGACCATCACCATTTTCCAAATGGTCCCTTGAGCTGTCAACTCAATATATGTGAATGAAAATGGGTTACATGGATACCTACAAGCCTCTCCTGTACAGACATGCCAAATGTATGCCTATCTCATGCAGTTCTGGGCAAGAACCATGCAGTGTTTTGCATGCAGTACAAATATGTAATTTCTGCCTATTGTAAAAAGGAGACCACTTCTAGGAGAGGAGACTGCATCTATAGCTGTATGAGACCACTGCACTGTATCTAGAAACCACTGTACTGTATCTAGACCACCACACTGTATCTATTGCTATATGAGACCACTTTAATGTATCTAGAGACCACTGTATTGTATATATATATTGTATATATACCACCGCACTGTATCTATTGCTATATGAGACCACTTTACTGTATCTAGAGACCACTGTATTGTATATATACCACTGTACTGCATCTATTGCTACATGAGACCACTGTACACTACTGCATATATATGAGACCACTGTATTGCATCTAGACCACTGTGCTGCATCTATATCCCACTGTACTGAATCTATAAACCACTGTGCTGCATCCAATCCCACTGTACTGAATCTATAAAATACTGTACTGCATGTATAGACCATTGTACTGCATCTATAGACCACATACATTGACCACTGTACTGTATCTATAGACCACTATACTGCATCTCAACTCAACACAGCTTTAAACATGTATATATAAAGCATATTTAACATGACTATGTCGCCACAAAGGCTCGGTAGTAGTATGCAGTACAGTGATCTACAGATGCACTAGAGTGATCTACAGATGCACTAGAGTGATCTACAGATGCAGTAGAGTGGTCTACAGATGCACTACAGTGGTCTACAGATGCAGTAGAGTGGTCTACAGATGCACTACAGTGGTCTACAGATGCAGTAGAGTGGTCTACAGATGCAGTAGAGGGGTCTACAGATGCAGTAGAGTGGTCTACAGATGCAGTAGAGTGGTCTACAGATGCAGTAGAGTGGTCTACAGATGCAGTAGAGTGGTCTACAGATGCAGTAGAGTGGTCTACAGATGCACTACAGTGGTCTACAGATGCAGTAGAGGGGTCTACAGATGCAGTAGAGGGGTCTACAGATGCAGTAGAGTGGTCTACAGATGCAGTAGAGTGGTCTACAGATGCAGTAGAGTGGTCTACAGATGCAGTAGAGTGGTCTACAGATGCACTACAGTGGTCTACAGATGCATTACAGTGGTCTACAGATGCAGTAGAGTGGTCTACAAATGCAGTAGAGGGGTCTACAGATGCAGTAGAGGGGTCTACAGATGCAGTAGAGGGGTCTACAGATGCAGTAGAGGGGTCTACAGATGCAGTAGAGGGGTCTACAGATGCAGTAGAGGGGTCTGCAGATGCACTAGAGTGGTCTACAGATGCAGTAGAGTGGTCTACAGATGCAGTAGAGGGGTCTACAGATGCAGTAGAGGGGTCTACAGATGCAGTAGAGTGGTCTACAGATGCAGTAGAGTGGTCTACAGATGCAGTAGAGGGGTCTACAGATGCAGTAGAGTGGTCTACAGATGCAGTAGAGTGGTCTACAGATGCAGTAGAGTGGTCTACAGATGCACTACAGTGGTCTACAGATGCACTACAGTGGTCTACAGATGCAGTAGAGTGGTCTACAGATGCAGTAGAGGGGTCTACAGATGCAGTAGAGGGGTCTACAGATGCAGTAGAGTGGTCTACAGATGCAGTAGAGGGGTCTACAGATGCACTACAGTGATCTACAGATGCAGTAGAGGGGTCTACAGATGCAGTAGAGTGGTCTGCAGATGCACTAGAGTGGTCTACAGATGCAGTAGAGTGGTCTACAGATGCACTAGAGTGGTCTACAGATGCAGTAGAGGGGTCTACAGATGCAGTAGAGGGGTCTACAGATGCACTAGAGTGGTCTACAGATGCAGTAGAGGGGTCTACAGATGCAGTATAGGGGTCTACAGATGCACTAGAGTGGTCTACAGATGCAGTAGAGGGGTCTACAGATGCAGTAGAGGGGTCTACAGATGCAGTAGAGGGGTCTACAGATGCACTAGAGTGATATACAGATGCAGTATAGGGGTCTACAGATGCAGTATAGTGGTCTACAGATGCAGTATAGAGGTCTACAGATGCAGTAGAGGGGTCTACAGATGCAGTAGAGTGGTCTACAGATGCAGTAGAGGGGTCTACAGATGCAGTACAGTGGTCTACAGATGCACTACAGTGGTCTACAGATGCACTACAGTGGTCTACAGATGCAGTAGAGGGGTCTACAGATGCAGTAGAGGGGTCTACAGATGCACTAGAGTGATATACAGATGCAGTATAGGGGTCTACAGATGCAGTATAGTGGTCTACAGATGCAGTATAGAGGTCTACAGATGCAGTAGAGGGGTCTACAGATGCAGTAGAGTGGTCTACAGATGCAGTAGAGGGGTCTACAGATGCAGTACAGTGGTCTACAGATGCACTACAGTGGTCTACAGATGCACTACAGTGGTCTACAGATACAGTAGAGTGGTCTACAGATGCACTACAGTGGTCTACAGATGCAGTAGAGTGGTCTACAGATGCACTAGAGTGGTCTACAGATGCAGTAGAGTGGTCTAGAGATGCAGTATAGGGGTCTACAGATGCAGTAGAGTGGTCTACAGATGCAGTATAGGGGTCTACAGATGCAGTATAGGGGTCTACAGATGCAGTATAGGGGTCTACAGATGCACTAGAGTGGTCTACAGATGCAGTTGAGTGGTCTACAGATGCACTAGAGTGGTCTACAGATGCACTAGAGTGGTCTACAGATGCACTAGAGTGGTCTACAGATGCACTAGAGTGGTCTACAGATGCAGTAGAGGGGTCTACAGATGCAGTAGAGGGGTCTACAGATGCAGTATCAGTGTCCAGAGATGTCTACAGATCACGACAGTAGTCTACAGACACACTAGAGGGGTCTACAGATCACGACAGGGGTCTACAGATGCACTACATGGTATACAGATGCACTACAGTGGTCTATCGATACAGTACAGCAGTCTATAGATACAGTAGCTAGTCTATAGATGCAGTACAGTGGTCTTTAGATGCAGTACAATGGTCTATATATGCAGTACAGTGGTTTATATATTCAGTACAGTGGGATATAGATGCAGCACAGTGGTCTAGATGCAATACAGTGGTCTCATATAGCTATAGATGCAGTACAGTGGTATATATACACAATACAGTGGTCTCTAGATACAGTAAAGTGGTCTCAGATAGCAATAGATACAGTGTGGTGGTCTAGATACAGTACAGTGGTTTCTAGATACAGTACAGTGGTCTCATACAGCTATAGATGCAGTCTCCTCTCCTAGAAGTGTCTCCTTTTTACAATAGGCAGAAATTACATATTTGTACTGAATGCAAAACACTGCATGGTTCTTGCCCAGAACTGCATGACCATCTTGGATGGCATCTTGAAAATTATGCCTTTCTGCTAAGTATATTTTCCTGGATATTTGGGATGTTCTCAAGCATGCCTAAAGGTACCAGAATCAATTGAAAACCCTTTTGTATCAATGTTTAGGGAGGTTTAGTGGTACTATTTCTTATATGCCTATTGACCGGTCTATTTCTCATAAAAAGTGCTTGTTTAAGATAAGGCTGAAAATTACCACCCAGAATGAAATACTATGGGTAAATTATACATTTCCTGAATCCTTAGGGTCATGTCAGTATTCCAGTTGTTGTGTTTTGTGTCTCTGATGTTTCTTGATGCCACAGAACTAAAAGAAAATATATGGTTTAGGCGGAAATTGTGAGAAAAAAAAGGTTATTAAAGGTTTGAAGAGTTCCAGTGACCACTGTACTTATCATACATAGTCACCAAAGGGCTCAAATGAAAGCTCAAAGTGTCCCCTTAAAAATGATACCAAACATAAAATATAAAACATTGTAATATGCCCTGAACGTGAGCCAATACCAAGATATGCACATGTGTCTAAAATGCCATTTTTCAATGGGGGGTGGTAACTTTAGCAGCTGATAACCCCAATTTAGCTGGGCCTCAGGAAGGTCTATCATACAAAAATAATATCTAGGGATGTATAGGAATAAAAAAATCCCAACTAGAATTTGCCATCCCAGGTGGTAGCGATATGTGAGATTTTGGGGTTTGGCCCAAGGACTAAATAGAGAAACAGCGCTTTAGTGACAGAGTAAAAATATACCCTCCCCCTCATTATCATAACACAACAGGTGTGGGCATGAGGAGGAGGAGGGACTAGGACAGGTGGGTGGTGCTAGGGTGGTGGAGGAGGTGCTAAGGTGAGAACCAGGTATACTTAATGAACTGGAGGCTTAAAAAACATAAAAACATAATTTTAACAATTTCTGTACACTTTTTTGAAAAAAATCTTCCTCCTAGTATAACCATAATACCTGATGATTATGTTTTTGGAGGGGGGGGGGGATCACTGAAAATCACGGCACCCCGTCTTCAAGTCAATTTAGAATCCTGGACTTTTACTTGTAACAGAGTATTTCTATATTGCAGTACTGATACTTTTACTCAAGTAGAACACGTGAGTACTTCTTCTTCCACCACTGACTGCCGTCAGCAGCCCCATGACTCATTGAGATTACAGAAATGCAAACAGCTGACAGCTGATTGGTGGAATCTTCCTGATCTCTCTCTCTGTTTTTATTTATTTTTTTATGAATAAATAAATACACAGAGAGAGATGTCATTCAGTGAGAGTTTTCAAATGGCGTCTTTGGAAAAGGATAATGTGTTCACCAGTCGAGGGGACATTGAGCTCTTTCTGTCTTGAATGTGATAAATTACACCGAGCCCCCAAACAGCTTGTGTGCATTCTGATATGGAGGAAAAAGTATTGTATAAAAATTCAGAGACATACATCTTCAAAGCCAAGCATGAATAAATAAATAAACTCATGGAAATGTGCGTATCTCAGCAAATGAAAGTGGAGCTAAAAGAAAAGTCTATTTTCTCCCCAACAGAAAGAGAATCTAAAGCTCAAATTGAAGGTTTGTGAATACATACTTTGAAAGCGAATTGTTTTTGGAACACACGCGGACGCGCGCGCGCACACACACACACACACACACACACACACACACACACACACACACACACACACACACACACACACACACACACACACACACACACACACACACACACACACACACACACACACACACACACACACACACACACACACACACACACACACACACACACACACACACACACACGCGGCCCCGTTCCCAGGAGCCAATTTTGTTTTGTCTCTTCTCCTGTCTCCTCGGGGGACTGCTACTGTTGCAATTGCCAGTGGTGTGAAGTAACTAAGTACATTTACTCAAGTGCTGAATTGTTCAAGTTCACGAATCTCTGAAGTGTTGTCATTCTCCACCAACCAAAGTTGCATTAACATTAAAGGGATATTTCACTTTCAAACATGTTTGGGGTCATTTTCTCGTCTACTCAGGCTTTTGTGTTTCACAGTTTTTATGTTGCTTGATTCAGTATTTAGATATTTCCTATACATTAGCCTATACAAACCCATGCACTGTAACTTCAAACCCATGAGAGATTCATTGAAAACACCCGTCCTTTGTTGACTCATACTGCCGTGTTTTTTCAAATCCTTTTTACATTTATTTTACTTTATTTATCTATTTAATTTAATTATTTTCCCTTTTTTTTTAATAAATTAAAAAGTTCATGCATTAGAATGACGATAGCAGTCACCAGAACCAAGGACAAGTGTTTACAATGAATCTATATCATGGTTAAAATGGAGTTTGAAGTTGCAATGGGTACATCAAATATCTAAATACCTGAATCAAGCAACTTAAAAACTGTCTGGAGTGAAACAAAAGAGTAGACGTTAAAATTACCCCTAAACATGCTTGAAAGTGAAATATCCCTTTAAATAGCCTTGACTTCAGAGAGGGTTGATGGAAATCCGTTGTGTTTCAGATTAGGCCTATTTGATCGCAATGGATATGTTTTCAACACAAATGCCTGCTAAGAAATTTTGTTTTAATAAGTAGTGAAAATAGCAGATCAACAAGCTCACAACGCGGCACAAAGTGACGCGTTGTGAGCTTGTATATCTGCTATGTTCTCTTTTGGGTCTTGAGCTAAAACGTTTGGGAACCACAGCATTAGTACACTCAAACGGATGAAGATTGTATGGTGTACTGCATGTCAACACAAGCTCGCCGCTCTGATAGGCGCAAGGTGCCACGTTGGCAATATAAAACTGAATTGCCATGAAATATACATATTCCTCATGAACTATTTACAGCAACTCTATGGTTAATGCTGTCCTTCGTGATTTCTTTGGCTATTCAAAAATAGCAGATATGCAAGCTCATAGTGCGGCACCGAGTGCCGCGCTATGAGCTTGTAGATCTGCTATTTTTTGAAAAATCTAGAAAATGTGTCCAAATCTTTGAATATTTGTGTTTTTTAAAGCAAACATTTGTAACTCAAATCTTTGCTTCTGGGGATTCTACAAATGTCTTCCGAATCCTCTAACAGTTTTTGAAATGTTTCTATATCAGTGGTTCTCAAACTTTCTTCATGTCAAGGACCCCCAAAATGACATGTATTTGGTCGCGGACCCCCATCTCAAAATATGTTGTTCCAGGGAGGGACCCCCCAGAAGCAAGGCTTTTAGTTAAAAATGTTCGCTTTAAAAAAATAGTAATATATATATTCAAAGATTTGCACACATTTTCACTATTTTTTAATGGCCAAAGAAATCAAAACATTACACAGATGCGTTCCCGGTAATAATGGGCTAATTTAAACTCAAGAGAGTATGTAAAAATGGACGTCCATTTCTACACTCTCGGGAGTTACATTAATACTCAATTAATTGCTGTGTACCTGACATAACAAACGGAATATGCTGCGATTGCGTCTCTCACTCATTAAAGTGAAAGTCACCACTAAAAATGTAGATTCAGACAAAAACTGTCGATAATGAGCCTATATCTCCCCCGTACCTCTCAAAAAAACCTTATATCTCTCCCCCTACCTCTCAAAGAAAGCTTATATCTCTCCCCCTACCTCTCAAAGAATCTGCTTAGATCTGAGAGGTAACGGTGACGTAATAACTGACAATCTACCCCTGCAATGTGGGCAATTTAATTGGCATTTTTCTTTTATGGGGGGGAGTTGAAAACTTTTAAAAAGGGAACTGCTGGGTACTGCATTCTCTTTCTTTGTGTGTGTGTGATGACATTGTGTTTTTGTTTTACTCTGTCAGCTGCACTCTTCTCTTAGAGGGGGCAAAATAATCTGTCAAAACTTGTACTTTCTCAAAAAGAGCGATCGGAGTGTTACAGTTATCCCATTAAGACCGGGAACGCATCTGTGTCGCTTTAAGGTTCCTTTGGGCTATTCAAAAATAGCAGATATACAAGCTCATAGCGCGGCACCGAGTGCCGCACTATGAGCTTGTAGATCTGCTATTTTTGAAAAATATTTTAATATATATATATATATATATATAGTAAAATCTTTTAATATATATATGTTTTTTCTTTTTTAAAGCAAACATTTTTAACTCAAATATTTGCTTCTGGGGGATTCAACAAATGTCTTATTAAAGTTTTTTGTTTGAAATATTTTATTCCAGGGACCCCCAGGAGCAAAGATTTGAGTTCAAAATGTATATATATATATTCAAAGATTTGCACACATTTTTTTTTTAAATAGCAGATATACAAGCTCATAGCACGACACTCGGTGC
This sequence comes from Gymnoscopelus microlampas, assembly GCF_963454915.1. Lineage (NCBI taxonomy): Eukaryota > Metazoa > Chordata > Actinopteri > Myctophiformes > Myctophidae > Gymnoscopelus > Gymnoscopelus microlampas. The sequence continues at coordinate 42,169,194 of NC_139955.1, forward strand.
CGTGCTATGAGCTTGTATATCTGCTATTTTTTTGAACAGCCAAAGAAATCTAAAGTGACACGGAATGCGGTTCCCAGTCTTAATGGGTTAATGTCTTTTTTTGTCGTATCATCCCTCGCTCCTTTTTCCCTCTGCCCTTTCTTCTGCTCACTATTTCTTCTCTCTATAGAATCTCCTTCAAAGGATGAAGAAGACAAAGAAGAAGAAGAAGACGACAAAGAAGAAGAGGAAGAAGACACAGAAGTAGTAGTGTGGTGGTGTGTTTTTCTCATCGCCTGCAGTCTTGTCACTTTAGTTGAAAAACAAAAGCCAGGTGTTGGTGGAGCTGGAAGCTCTCGCTCATGATCTAAAGAGTGCTCAGCCAAATTCGGAGCGTGATCATTTGCGCGACGACGACTCTGTTCCGGTTGAGAAAGCGTCTCCTTTGAAGCGTTCAGAACTGTCGAGGGGGAAAGAAAACAAAAAAACACAACACACCTACCGATATGTTTTTAACCCATTAAAACCGTCGAACGCATCTGTGTAACCACGTTAACCATTAATTCATTAAAATAGCAGATCTACGAGCTCATAGCGCGGCAAAGAGTGCCGCGCTATGAGCTTGTAGATCTGCTATTTTTTGAAAAAAAATCGTGCAAATCTTTGAACATACATATATATTTTTAAAGCGAACATTTTTTACTCAAAACTTTTGCTTCTGGGGGGTCCCTGGAACAACATATTTTCAGATGGGGGTCCGCGGCCAAATACATATCATTTTGGGGGTCCTTGACATGAGAAAGTTTGAGAACCACTGATTATAGCAACATGAGTTTTTAAAAAAAAAAATGTTTTAGAAGACATTTGTAGAATCCCCAGAAGCAAAGATTTGAGTTACAAATGTTGGCTTTTAATGCATATGCAGATGCATATTAAAATATTGCAAAAATGTTCATGATAGCAGATCTACAAGCTCATAGCTTGTATCTCTGCTATTTTTGAATAGCCAAAGTATATGGTTAAAGCCGTTAAAATTGAAAATGACAGATCATGTCCTGGTCATAATGGGTTAACTACTCAAACTATTCAACAAACTGCAAGCAGCGCGCGCGTCAGAGTGTGTGTGTGTGTGTGTGTGTGTGTGTGTGTGTGTGTGTGTGTGTGTGTGTGTGTGTGTGTGTGTGTGTGTGTGTGTGTGTGTGTGTGTGTGTGTGTGCGCGCAGGGGTGACCGAAAACGTCAAAATCCGGATGCGCTGTGCAGCAGCAGCCTAGTACGTATACGTGTTATGGGGAGGTTTCATCCAATATTAACCCATTAAGACCGGGAACGCATCTGTGACATTTTAGATTTCTTTGGGCTATTCAAAAATAGCAGATATACAAGCTCATAGCGCGGCACCGAGTGCCGCGCTATGAGCTTGTATATCTGCTATTTTTTTGGAAAAACCTTGAACGTTTGTGGTTTAAAGGCAAGCGAACATTTTTAACTCCGATCTGTGCTTCTGGGGGGGTCCCTGGAACAACATATTTTGAGATTGGGGGTCCGCTGCCAAATACATATAATTTTGGGGGTCCTTGACATGGAAAAGTTGGAGCGACACCGATATCAACATATCGTTAGGATTTAGAAAACATTTTGTTCCAGGGACCCCCAAAAGCAAAGATTTGAGTTACAAATGTTCACTTTAAAAATATATATACATTCAAAGATTTGCAAAAATGTTCCAAGATTTTTCAAAAAAAAAAAAAAATAGCAATTTTTTTATAGCCAAAGAAATCTAAAAAAAAGTGACACATGTGCATTCCTGTTCTTAACGGGTTAACACAGGGCTTTATGCTTTTCCTCCAGACACCTGAGCGGGAGAGGAGACGAGATTAAGTGTTCGACAACAAGCGACACGTCACCCTCCTCCCCCCCCCCTCCCCCCCCGACTGCTGAGTTTGACTTAAAACTTTTTGTTTTATTTATTCTTGTCAAGCAACGACGCGCAAACAAACGGCTCTCAGAAGTACTTGAGGAGCAAAGCATCTCTGCATCTCTGGCTTGTCACCGTAATGGTGACACTCCATGAGCAGCGCTAAGGGAGAGCCACACACACACACACACACACACACACACACACACACACACACACACACACACACACACACACACACACACACACACACACACACACACACACACACACACACACACACACACACACACACACACACACACACACACACACACACACACCTTCTTCAAACGTCTGCGTACTGCCGCCGTACGTTGACTAATAAAAAGCACTGCTTTCTTCTATACCATTGGTTCTCAAAGTGGGGTCCGGGGACCCCCAAGGGGTACTTGAGGGGGTTCCAGGGGGTCCCCAGCTAAATGATGGATAGGAACCAAATGGACCCTTATGTGTCTGTAACTCTGAGAGTGTACAAATGGAACCAAAAAAGTCCAAATGGACCTAACGGGTCCATTTGGTTCCATTTGTACACTCTCAGTTAAAGGGCAAGACCACTTTGGTAGAGGTTTGGGTTGTGTAGTTACCTTGCCATGATGTAACTCCAAAGGTGGGCAAGAAATCCAAAATAATTGCTCCATTGATTAGAAATTGATAATTCAAAATATGCTCCTCATTTTTAATAAGTAGAAACTGCCTGGACTGGATCCACAGATCCGGATCCAGATCTTCAAATAGTAAAATCAGCAGGAAGTTGACATTTTTATTAAAAAAACAAACAGTACTGCGTTTGGTGATGTTCTATATTGTCTGAATCAGCTATATTTGGGTTCATTTGAATGCTACTGTAAAAGAGTGACTTTGAGAGCTGTTTTACTGTACAATGTAAGTCAATGAGGAGCATATTTTGAATTATCAATTTCTAATCAATGGAGCAATTATTTTTGATTTCTTGCCCACCTTTGGAGTTACATCATGGCAAGGTAGCAACACAACCCAAACCTCTACCAAAGTGGTCTTACCCTTTAAATTAACATTGATTTTACAATATATAAAATTGGGGTCCCAGGGATAGAAATGCCATTAAATGGGGGTCCGTAGCCTAAATGCATGTTAAACTGGTGGTCCTTGAAATAAGTTGTTTTACCGCTAGAGCCGTAAAAATCTTCTCTTATGGGGGGTCCCTGGCTTATATTTTCAAATGGGGGTCCGCGGGCTAAAAAGTGTCAATTTGGGGGTCCTTGACATGAAAAAGTTTGAGAACCACTGTTCTATACTTCCCTCATACATCAGCATTTAAATGGCAACCATTTTGGAGCTCTCCCTGTACGTATATTTAGTCCTCACAAGTATAGTAATAAAACACACACACACACACACACACACACACACACACACACACAGTGCTAAAGTACAAGCTACATTTCTGTGCATATACGCACGAACACACACACACACACACCTCTGAAGGACAGCCAGACCATTATAGTTCATGGTTAAGCCATATACAACATACATTAAACAAAGCACACACACACACACACACACACACACACACAATTCCATTGTGTTGAGCTATTACAAACGAGTGCCTCACTCAGCAGTCAATATGCTTCTTAGCGGTGCTAAGTGAGCCAATCAATAAAGGAATGTGGTTGAAGGCCTGCTTATATACAGAGCTTAAAGGAGTATTGCACTCAATTCCCCCATCCCCCCCCCCCCCCCGTTAAATGTGTCTTTCCCTTATCCTCCGGCTGCTTATCACTGTAAAAAAAAAAAAAAAAGACTATTCATTATCAATTTAACCAATTTTAACCATTAAACCTTTCATCTTTCCAATAGCAGAACTACAAGCCCACAACACACAATGTTACCATGTGGAATAGCTTGCAAATATGTTATTTTTGCAGCGTGACGCCGTCGTATGAGAAAGTATAAAATAGGGCGTAAAGCAGGACTATATGTAACTTTTTTTTAATGAATAAAATATCATTTTGTCTAATCCTTTATGGTAGAGTATGTTAATACAATATAACTCATACACTTGGGGTGGTTGTATTGTGTCTCCCTGCTCTGCTATTGAGACATTTAGATCGTGTCAAAGGTCAGGTCTCACCCAATCGCCAAATAAAAAGGAAAAACAGCGCCCTCTGCTGTTTTTTTACTTATTCACTTGGCTCTGGGACAAGCTCAACGGAGCACCCGTGCGCAAGGAAACCGGGGGTTTTGGTCTGCCTTCAGCGCTCCACTTCCGGTGATGCGACAATGTTTTCATTCCCACTAACAATATTTCTCCACGGAACACTAACACCACTTCTCCCAAAGAACATGGATCATTTTGGTTATAAGCCCACTTGTTTCTATGATGAAAGAGCAATTTAGAATGTTACTAACTTTCCGTGGTCTTGTCGGCTTCGAGGACCCTATTGTTAGATGAGTTTCGGCTTGTTTCTAGTGGGGAAGGAACGGCACACACGTAAATCCCGCTCACTACATTTGATTGGGTAAAGCGCGGCCTGCTTCCTGATCTGATGGCACGCCCACTTGTAACCAATGCGCACGGGTTGTCAACACGGCTACCGACAGATTCAAACGCAGAGCAGAATCTGTTCTTGAGAGATTAGGTCTCACCTAGACACAGGATCTGACACGAATTTTGACCTGATGGTCAAGATTCAATTTATCCCACTTGGGTGGCGCAGTGGTTAACCCATTGAGACCTGGAACTGTCTCATTTTTAGATTTGAGCTAAAAAGCATTATTTTACACTTTAGGCTATTCAAAAATAGCAGATACACAAGCTCATAGCGCGGCACCGAGTGCCGCGCTATGAGCTTGTATATCTGCTATTTTTGAAAAATCGTGAAAATGTGTGCAAATCTTTGAATATATATATTTTTAAAGCGAACATTTTTAACTCAAATCTTTGCTTCTGGGGGGTCTCTGGAACAACATATTTTGATGGGGGTCCGCGGCCAAATACATATAAGTTTGGGGGTCCATGACATGAAAAAGATTGAGCACCACTGATATAGAAACCTACGTTTTTCAGAAAACTGTTGGGATTTAGGAGACATGTAGAATCGGCTTCAGGTCTCAATGGGTTAAGTCCCTGCCCACCACCACCACGGAGGTTGTGGGTTTGAATACACCGCGGTGCATCCGGCTTTGTCGGGCGTCTATGCGAACACAATTTGTTCGGGCGAGGGAAGCCGGGGAGGCGAGGGTGATATTGGTCACTACATGTATTCCTACGGGCTGGGTGTGGAGCCTGTCAGCAGCGAGTGTTGTGTTGGGTGGGAGGAGTATAGGACGAACGCCCTACGTCTACCCGGTGGGGAAGATTCAATTTGTCCCCTGAGCAAGCAGGCAGGCTCTATTAACTCAATGGTAGACAATGTCAGCACTTGTGCAGGAAACCGAGTTCAAATCCGGGGTAGAAGAGGAAAATTACATAGTGCAGCTTTAAGTGGTTAATAATTATGTATATATTAATTATTGATCACTGGCTTTTTTTCTTAAAGGTGAACAAGAAGAGGAAAAGCAGAAATTAACAAGCAGAGTTATTATACAAAGTCTGCTCTTGGAACGATGGGAACTATGATTTATACACATAAGAAAACGTAGGTCTCAGTCTCTCCATTTTCTTTAGCAACATGGAACAAATAATATCATTGGCTGTCGGTTGGAAAACTCATATGTTCAAAAATAGCAGATCTGCAAGCTCGAAATGCACCACATTACGACGCGTTTCGAGCTCGTAGATCTGTCATTTTTTATACTTTTGTGTGGCGCTGTGGTATGATAAAGCAGGGCATTCATTTACAAACATAAACAAAAACAGTGAAAATATGAAGATAAGAGGTGGTTTCCGCTCGACAGTGACGATACATTCAAACCCTTCATTGTAAAAGTGGCTACATGATTTAAAGGAAGGGAAAGGGTTCAAATTCAACATTTATTCAACAAATTGCCAGCAATGTGCTTTTGTGAGACAACCACAGCAGGGGAATAACTGTGATTGTGAGTGCTTGTTATTACACAGGATAAGTTTGTCCCGACAGCTGTGAGAAGAAACGGAAAAAAAGAAACATGACAGCAGCACAGCTTGAACTGATGGCTCACAATCAGTGGTGTATAAAGTAACTAAGTACATTTACTCAAATAACTGGAGGTACGTTTACTTTACTGGAGTATTTCCAATTGTCTATACTTTTACTTCTACTCCACTACATCTCAGAGGCAAGTACAAGTATTGTACTACGATTATTTGAAAACTTTAGTTACTAGTTACTTTGCAGATATATTATGACATCATAAAACATGCATTAACGACTTTAGCCCTATTTTATACCGTGGCTATTTGAAAATAGCAGATCTACAAGCTCACAACGCGTCGCGATGCGACACGTTGTGAGCTTGTAGATCTGCTATTTTCAAACATTGTGGTACTTTTACTTTTGAATTCCGTACTTTAACATTGCAGTATTCATACTTTTACTGAAGCAAAACGTTTTCCTCCACTGCTCACAATAGCAGCCGACAGTTTCTGACTGCCTCCCCCAAGATAGAAAGGAAGGGTGGACATTTCAAGAGGTGGTACCATGGTTTGGCACTTTTTCTGTTTTTCATGTGTCTATGAGGTTGATAGAACTTCATTAAGCCCCCTGGTGGTGTTTTTATGGTGTTTCATATCTTCTCTGACTATTTTGAGTTTCTAACGTTTCTAAGTTTCAAACGTGCCAATAGAGAAACAGGGCTTTAGTGACATAATAAAATATACCCTCCCCCTCATTATCATAACACAACAGGTGTGGGCATGAGGAGGAGGAGGAGGGACTAGGACAGGTGGGTGGTGCTAAGGTGGTGGAGGAGGTGCTAAGGTGAGAACCAGGTATACTTAATGAACTGGAGGCGTGTCCACATAAAAACATAATTTTAACAATTTCTGTACACTTTTTTGAAAAAAATCTTCCTCCTAGTATAACCATAATACCTGATGATCATGTTTTAGGGGGGGGGGGATCACTGAAAATCATGGCACCCCGTCTTTAACATTTGAGGCTCAGTCAGTTGGGGGCATTTTCTTTGGACGGCATCGTTCTGGGTTCATTCTGGGTTGGGGCGCGAGGCGTTAAAAAATAAATGCAAGACTTATAGAAGCAACAGCATTTACGACTTCTGTGGTTCTGAATACCATGTGTAGCTGCAGGTAAGACATGACCTTTGGGTCTGAGCAAGAGAGGGGGGGGGGGGGCAGAGAGTCAGACAGACAGAGTACAGATACATGAACTAATAGACAAGGTCAGTTCCTTCACTTTAATCTATACGTATATATCGTTGTTGTCAACATTTCAATGCTTGTACTACTATAAGTTAGTGAAAAATAAAACCTTCTTTAAAAGGGCAGAACATCAGATGGCAAACACTCACACACACACACACACACACACACACACACACACACACACACACACACACACACACACACACACACACACACACACACACACACACACACACACACACACACACACACCCCTCAGGTGCTGCCTTTCTCTCCAAACACCCCTCCTCTCTGTCAGTCCTGATTTGTTCCGTCCCTTCAGGTCTCTCTCCTCTGCTTATCTGCTTTTCTCTCGTTCTCTTAACCCTTTAAGACTGGGAACGCATCTGTGGCATTTTTAGATGTATTTGGCTATTCAAAAATAGCAGATATACAAGGCACCGAGTGCCGCGTTATCTTCCTCCTACAAGCTTGTAGATCAGCTCCTTGTTAAAATGTGTGAAAATCTTTGAATATATATATTTTTTTTTAAAGCAAACATGTGTAACTTCTGAGGATTCTACAAATGTCTTCTAAATCCAAACAGTTTTTTGAAAAACGTATGTTTCTATATCAGTGGTTCTCAAAGTTTTTCATGTCAAGGACCCCCAAAATTATATGTATTTTGCCACGGCCCACCATGTCAAAATATTTTGTTCCAGGGACCCCCAGAAGCAAAGACTTGAGTCAAAAATGTTCCCTTTAAAAAAGAATAGATTCAGACATTTTCAAAAATGTTCACGATTTTTTAAAAAAAAATAGCAGATCTACAACTCATAGCGCGGTACAGAGTGCCGCGCTATGAGTTGTAGATCTGCTATTTTTGAATAGCCCAAAGAAATCTAAAATGACACAGATGGTTCCCCGGTCTAAACGGGTTAAATGCACGTCGACACGCCACTTCGTCACGAGAAGCGGCGAGCTTTCATTGAAATAACGAACTGCAGCGCGTCGCTCCACGTTACACACGGAGACCTGAGCATAACCACACAGTATGTCAGTCACCATCAAGGCTGCAATAGTTTGGGATTTTTCATTTTAGTTTAGTTTTAGTTTGTTTTGATTTGTGTCTCCGCCAGGCCGAAAGGCGTGGCCGAGATGTTTTGCACCCTGTCCGTGTGTCCGTGTGTCCGTCTGTGAACAGCTAATCTCCGGCACTGTTGGCCCGGTCGCTGCGAAACTGTGCACACACACTCCATGGATGCCAAAGCCGAACCTCTGGCCCGAACGTTTCAGATTGGCCTGTTATAGCGCCACCAGGAGGCCATTTTTTTGCAAAACATTTTTTTTGCTATTACTCCGACAGATTTTGTCCAAACATCACGCAAATCGGTACACAGTATCTCTATAGTCATGTGATCAACACGGATCTGTCCGATGTTCCATATTCCATCCTGATTGGCTAATATTGGCTTCCAAAGTTTGCAGGATTGGTTCGTTTTGAACAATATGCCTCAAAATCATGAACGCAGAATGCAATTTACGTGAAATTTTGCACGCAGATTCCCACTAGGCCGAGGAAGAAATGCCACCCTTTTCACATTGGCGCCACCAGTAGGTCTAATTTAGCAAAACATATATTTGGAACAAAATGCCTCAAATCATGAATGCAGTGTCCGATTGCCCTGAAAGGCCTAAGAAGAAATGGCAACCTTTTCACATTGGCCTATTATAGCGCCACCAGGAGGCCACAATAACCCTACCTGACCTGGCGGAGACCTGTGCTCCGAGTAGCACTTTTTTTTAGTTCCATTACACATACACATGTACACACAAATGTAGCAAGAACCGGCCCTCTGAGACATTCACTTTTTACATACAAATCACAAACATATGATATGACACACAAAAGTCACACAGAAACTTGTGCAAAGCAAGGCTGATCTGAGTAATACATGCCAAATGCACACACACACACACACACACACACACACACACACACACACACACACACACACACACACACACACACACACACACACACACACACACACACACACACACACACACACACACACACACACACACACACACACACACACACACGCAGAGCAAAGACACATGAAACTAGTATATACCATACACATAAAAAGTGCATATACACTCAAACAGAGATAAAACACATGCCAGATCACATGTGATTTGATCAAAATGTGTCCTCAAGTGTTCCCTAGGGTGTAGGTGGACTAGGGCCAGAATGATGCACGCACACACACACACACACACACACACACACACACACACACACACACACACACACACACACACACACACACACACACACACACACACACACACACACACACACACAGACCAAGCGCTGCCTGTAATGAGATGAATAATCAGCTGTGTCAGATAGCTTGTCTGCAAGGAGGAGAGGAGAGGAGATCAAGTCTCCATTGGAAACAGTGGCGTGCACAGACATTTTGAGGGGCAGGTGCTCAAGTAAATTAAACTTTTTTTTTGTTTACTTGGTCTGCTCTTTTTTCCCTCTACACCTATACCTCTTTGCCAAAAATAGCTGATCTACAAGCTCACAACGCCTCGCAGCGCGAGGCGTTGTGAGCTTGTAGAGCAGCTATTTTTGGCTAAAGTTCTCCTCTGAAAAGGGATGCTAGGTTTCGGTTATGGTAAAAAGAAAAATCATACCACGTAAAGATTTGGCGGACCCCTTGTAGTAACTCTGAGGACCCCCTAGGGGTCCCGGACCCCCTGCTGTGCCCTTTTTTCAAAAGGGCACTTCTGGTCAAGAGGGCAAAGGGCAGGTGCTCTAGCACCACCTAGAGTCTATCTGTGCACGTCCCTGATTGGAAAGAAATGGAAGTGTCGGATTGCGAGAGACGCAAGTTGCCATTGGTTGGAATCGATGTTGGTATAGGCAGCGTGATCCAGTGGTGTAAAGTAACTAATTACATGTAGCTCAAGTACTGTACTTAAGTACACGTTTGAGGATTTTTTTTACTTTACTGGAGTATTTCCCATGTTCAGTACTTTTACTTCTACTCCACTACACCTCAGAGTAAAACATTGTACTTTTACTCCACTACAATTATGTGACAGCTTTAGTTACTAGTTACTTTGTAGATTTAGATTATTATTACAAAATATACATTAACCACTTCTGATCTATATATAATTCGGCCATTTGAAAATAGCAGATCTACAAGCTTACAATGCGTCGCATCGCGACGCATTGTAAGCTTGTAGATCTGCTATTTTCAAAAGATTTTTAAACATTTTGAACTTGGGAAATGGAACATTCTGCCCAATGAGTACTTTTGGTACTTTAAGTATATTTTGATGCCAATACTTTTGTACTTTTGCTCTCAAGTAAATTTTTATTACCAGACTTCTACTTGTAACAGAGTGTTTCTACATTGCAGTATTGATACTTTTCTACTTAAGTATATTTGAGTTTGAGTACTTTTTCCACCACTGGCGTGATCTAATATGAGACTTACGACACTAGCGTTGACTCCCATTGTAAGGATGGAATGCGGATATGCTCGATCTATCTCGATGAGACAGTTCCAATGTTTGGAACTACAGCCCATAGCGGCCCAACCAGTCATAACTCTGTCTCTCTATGGGTCTGGGGGTATGGGGAATGGCGGCAACCAATGGCAGGACATCAGCGTTGCTATGTGAAGCTCTCAACCAATAACAGGCCAGAGCTCAGTATTGTCCAGTACTTTACCTATATGTGCAGACTACAAATACGTGTTTAGTCTCCAAATGGATACAATTGGTATTCCAACCTGCAAAATGCAGCTATGTTTTGTTTAACCCTTTAAGACCTGAAGCCGATTCTACATGTCTCCTAAATCTCAACAGTTTTCTGAAAATCGTATGTTTCTATATCAGTGGTGCTCAATGTTATTCATGTCAAGGACCCCAAAAATGATATATATTTGGCCACGGACCCCCATCAAAATATTTTGTTCCAGGGACCCCCAGAAGCAAAGATTTGAGTTAAAAATGTTCGCTTTAAAAATATATTATGTTCAAAGATTTGCCCACATTTTCATGATTTTTCAAAAATATCAGATATACAAGCTCATAGTGCAGCACTCGGTGCCGCGCTATGAGCTTGTATATCTGCTATTTTTGAATAGCCAAAGAAATCTAAGAATGACACACAGATGCGTTCTCAGGTCTTAAAGGTTTAATAGAGCGCTGGAGAGACCGCTGTTACTGAACAAACACTCGATAGCAATGATTACTATCAGAATAGAGCTCCAGGTGGGAGGTAGTTATCACTGAACCAATCATAAAAACAGGTTTATCAAGCTGTGGGCTGGCACACACAGGAGCACTTTGAGAATGCATTGAAATGGTAAATGGTGCATTTATCCCATTAAGACCTGGAACGCATCTGTGTCACTTTTTGACTTGAGCTAAAAAGCATTATTTTACACTTTGGGCTATTCAAAAATAGCAGATCTACAAGCTCATAGCGCGGCACCGAGTGCCGCACTATGAGCTTGTAGATCTGCTATTTTAGAAAAATCGAGAAAATGTGTGCAAATCTTTGAACATATATATATTGTTAAAGCGAATATTTGTAACTCAAATCTTCGCTTCTGGGGGTCCCTGGAACAAAATATTTTGAGATGGGGGTCGGTGGCCCAAATACATATAATTTTAATAATACATGATAAAAGTTTGAGAACCACTGACAAATTTTTTTTTTTCAAAAAACGTAGGATTTAGAAGACATTTTGTAGAATCGGTCTCAGGTCTTAATGGGTTATATAGCACCTTTATCCACATTTACACCACCCCCCCCTCCCCACCATCGGCTATTCTCACAATTATAGCCTCTTTCTTATATTATTTGACAATTTGGCCAACGTTTGACCGTTTTTTATACTTTTTTCATTACTTTTGATAAAGCAATTTTTAGGTATTACAAATGTCTGAAAAGTCCATACACTTCACACTTCACTTCACTGTGATCTGGGGACCCACCCAAAAAGCTTCCTAACACTTGCTATGCATACCATGTCTATAATGGCTTATAAACATAATTATAATACATTATAATCTGCTTATAACACTGTCAAATTATAGTTATAAGAGCTCCTCATAAATATTCATAATTCTTATAACAATAATCATAACACACTATAAAGAATTCTATAATGACTGATGAAGTTGTTCTATTATAGGCTAGTGACAGCTGAACTGTCTCTACTGAACTGCAATATTACATGTTAACTGAATCCTGTTGGATTCATCCAACATATAGGCTAGGCTACTGTATACCTTGTTGCTGGGAGCCACACGATCTATAATATACAACATCAAATCAAGGGGGAAATTATCCCTCAACAAGGTCGTAAATGCTCGTCCAATGACACTTAGCAATGCTTTATTGATGTCATATAGGTATCAATTGTATCTGCTTGATCCTCATAGCTCATAGCTCGTCTGGTGTTCAACCACCTCAAGTTCTCCCACACAACTATCCTTCTCCGTTCTCTACACTGGCTCCCTGTAGCAGCTCGCATTCAGTTTAAAACCCTGGTGCTAGCCTATAGGGCAGTGAAATCAACAGCTCCTTCCTACCTCCGGGCTATGGTTGATGCCTACACCCCTGCCCGACCACTTCGGTCTGCCACCTCGGGGCGACTGATTGCCTCGTCACTCAAGGGGCCTTCTGGTCGATCGACACGGTCACAACTTTTTTCTGTTCTGGCCCCACAGTGGTGGAATGAACTTCCCACTGATGTCAGGACAGCAGAGTCACTGCCCATCTTTCGCCGCAGGCTGAAAACCCACCTCTTCAGGAAAACTACCCTTCCTCTCTGCCTGGCCTACTTGTTGTTAACTAGTTGTACAAACTCTTGTTTTAGTTTTGTATTGTTTTATTGGATCTTGTTTAGTCGATACACTTATTTGTTTGAGCTCGTGCTCATTTGATTTTGCTATTTTGTCTCATCTGTTTGAGAAAGTAGGTAGCTGATATATTGCACTTTTACCTTAGCGCTAGGTATACTCTTGGTTGCTTGTTTTTTGCAGGAAATGCACTTAAGACTTCTGGTGATTAGTAGTTTCGTTCCCTACCTATGTTGAATGCACTTATTGTAAGTCGCTTTGGATAAAAGCGTCTGCTAAATGACTGTAATGTAATGTAATGTTTCGGTTTTTCATTGCCACTGTCGCACAAAATGCTTGCTCAGAGTGGGACAATGTTGGCTCTCAGCTTTATATTACAACAGTACTTGTAATTTGCCAATAACATTAATTTCATTTCAATCTACAATTCACTTATTATACACTAATACACCGATCTTACACAACACTACATTTACAGACATATCATGTTTACCGCACTTGCAGCAGTTCCCTGGAACAGCATATTTTGAGATGGGGGTCCGCTGCAAAATACATATAATTTTGGGGGTCCAAAAGTTTGAGCACCACTGATATAGAAACATACGTTTTTTTCAGAATACTGTTGGGATTTATAGGAGACATTTGTAGAATCGGCTTCAGGTCTTAATGGGTTACCTTCAACAATTCACATAGAGATTTATTTTTATACCAGTAGACCATTTAATGGACACAGTTTGTAAAGTGTGCGAGCTGGTGTTCTCTTGACAAAGAAACAGCCGATCTACAAGCTGACGACGCGTCGCAGCACACCGCGTTTCCAAGCTCGTTGATCGGCTATTTTCCTCGGCAAGCGACCAGCACTACAACGAAGATTAAATCAATGCCTATGGCTACAAAATGTCAACCACAATCATCACTGATGATGATTTGACTTCATCTAAATGTAGCCCCGCATGCCATAGTCTGCAGACAATTTTTGCAAGGTAAGTCTTACTATTTTTTCACTCAATTTCCCTCAATCCAGGCCCTGTCTTGTTAAAAATTAATTGTGTGCCTTTTTACCAGCGAGTATAAAAAGCCACAGAGCGGTTATCAGGGTGGGTTAAGTGTCACCCTCCAGCTGTAGAGGATTCACCACGTCTCCATTTCACTGCACATTGTATTCCAATACAATCCCACTGACTGGGTACCCTGCCTCAATTACTAAGAGGAGCGGGGAGATAATCTGGGTAAAGAGATATGGGGGGGGGTTGGGGGGGGGGGACGTACCGGAGGGGGGGGGGGGACGTACCGTGTGGTACTCATGGATTAAAGCTAGTTTAAATCTCACGACTGAAAATGTCCTAATGTGCGATTTGTGAAACCGTGTGAAAGGACACACACTAGCGCCAATTCCTAAACAAAGAATACAATATGTACAATTAGGAAGCTTTAGTAATATTGTTCCTGCTGTTCTACATACTGCCAACCATGTGAAGAAATCACAGATTGAGGCTTTAACCTTTGCTTTTATATGAAATATCCGAGACGATTAAGATATGATGGAAGATGCTTCTGAACATATTGCTAGTTTGACCACTTCAAATGCTCTAATATGAAAATAACCGAAAATAGCCTTTCTACAAGCTCTCAATGCGTCGCAGACGCATTGAGAGCTTGTAGATCGGCTATTTTTGCTGCGCAACATGCTTCCATAGAAGACGTGCTGGCTTCCATGGAATCCAAATGACTGAAATCAGTCTTGGCGACTGAGAACTTAATCCATGGGTACTAAGAAGGCTGAGAGACAAACAGACAGAGAGAGGAGAGAAAGAAGCGAGTGATGTGTGAGGAGAGGTAGAGAGAGAAGAGGGGAGCAAGGCAAGACAAAAAAAAAATAGATGGTATAAATTAAAGAGAGAACCGAGAGAGGAGAAAAATGGGAAGAGCAGCAGGAGGAGAGAAGCGTGTTGTCAAGAAGACCCGAGGTAGAGAAATGCACAGGGGAGACACACTCTTAGAAGCCCAACCCCCGTGACAAACACACACACACACACACACACACACACACACACACACACACACACACACACACACACACACACACACACACACACACACACACACACACACACACAGAAAGAGGCGGGAATAAAAATAAAATCGATGGCTATTATTCAGCATTCAGCGGAGCATCAATCAGTTGATTGGTAGTCAGCCTAGATTACATACTAGACCTTACAATTACCTAAACATAGACGAGTTTCTCTGTCTCGCACACTCGCACACACACACACACACACACACACACACACACACACACACACACACACACACACACACACACACACACACACACACACACACACACACACACACACACACACACACACACTTAGTGAAAAGATTGTTCAGAGAGCTCAGCTGTAGCTATAGCCAGTGGTGGAAAGTAACGAAGTACGTCTACTTAAGTACTGTACTTAAGTACAATGTTCAGATTTCTTTTACTGTACTGGAGTATTTCCAATTGTCTATACTTTTACTTCTACTCCACTACATCTCAGAGGCAAATATTGTACTTTTACTCCATTACAATTATTTGAAAAACTTTAGTTACTAGTTACTTTGCGTATATAAATGATTACATTATAAAACGTGAATTAACCACTTTAGCCCCATTTTATACCTAGGCTATTTTATACATAGCCAATCGGCTATTTTCAAACATTTTGTACTTTTAAGTATATTTTGATGCTAAATACTTCTGCTCTTTTACTCAAGTAACATTTTGAACGCAGGCCTTTTACTTGTAACAGAGTATGTTTATGTTGTGGTATTGCTATTTACTTAAGTAAAATATCGGGAGTACTTCTTCCACCACAGAAACACACACACACACACGCACACGCACAAACACACATGCAAACACGCGCGCGGCGTGACTTGTCCACTTAGTGAAAAGATTGCTCAGAGAGCTCAGAGCTGTAGCTATGGTAAACAAATCTATCAGCTAGCCAGCCAACTATGCACACAGACAGCTAATCACCACCCCGGCCCCCTCCCTTCACCTTTATCCGCTCGTTAACCCATTGAGGCCTGGAACTGTGTCATTTTTAGATTTGAGCTAAAAGGCATTATTTTACACTTTTGGGCTATTCAAAAATAGCAGATATACAAGCTCATAGCGCGGCACCGAGTGCCGCGCTATGAGCTTGTATATCTGCTATTTTTGAAAAATCGTGAAAATATGTGCAAATCTTTGAATGTATATATTTTTAAAGCGAACATTTTTAACTCAAATCTTTGCTTCTGGGGGGTCCCTGGAACAAAATATTTTGATGGGGGTCCGCGGCCAAAAACATATCATTTTGGGGGTCCTTGACATGAAAAAGATTGAGCAACCACTGATATAGAAACATACGTTTTTCAGAAAACTGTTGAGATTTAGGAGACATGTGGAATCGGCTTCAGGTCTCAATGGGTTAAGGTGGCAGCAGGCAAAGACTGAGAGTCAACAGGTGAACGTGTAGTCGGGCAGGCATGCCGGCAAGCATGTCTCAGTGCAAAGCACAGCCCTGCTAATGAGCTGCTATAAGGCCATAGTTGTTAGCCTGGGGCCGGACGAATCTGCCAGTGCAAAAAAAAAAAAATGTCCTCTGCGATTTTTGGGTCTGGCACCGACCGCTCCGTTGCGAATCCATTTCCTGCTCCAGAAGTCTGGGGTGACCAATCAGGGCCCAGTATTCAAATATGGGAGACTGTGATTAAATTCGATTCAATTTTATTAAAGTGTCAAATCACAACAAGTTGTCTCAAGACACTTTACATGTAGAGCAGAGACCCGACAATCCCAACCTGAGCAAGCAATTTTGCGACAGTGGCAACGAAAAACTCCCTCTTAACACATTGGCTGCCATTGACGCAGATCTGCGTTCATTTGCGCAAAAGCCCGTTGGCTGCCATTGACGCAGATCTGCGTTCTTTCAAAAAAAGCATTTTTTCAAAATAAAAGTTTTTTTTTTTTTTTTTTTTTAAACCCAAAGACCAAGGAGATATGATTTTCCGAATAGTTTTGCTCCCAGACACTTCCTTATAACTGAAAACTTAAAAATTCTGTATCTCGGCTCCTAAGTGCTTTTTTTTTCTCATTGAAAAAGTCTGGCAGCCAGCTGTAGGGAAAAATTGAAAAAGCTGGCAGCCAATGTGTTAACTGGAAGAAACGTCAGGCAGACCCTTCTGCCTCGGCCGTGTCGGGTGGGAAAGAAGAGAGAGAGAGGGAGAGACAGAGGAGAAACAGAAAGAGATACAAGTAGCTCGACCGGAGAGAAACTGTCCAAATATACACTACTACTTCTGAGGATACTACATCCGAGGGTGGTCCAGTAGGGGCTGAGAGTAGGTTATCAATACTATCTCTGATATTATTGATTTTACCATTGAAAATCATGCTCAATCATTGCTGCTAAGGGATATAGGAATACGTGGGTCAGTAGAGTCATGACCTTTTGTCAGCTTGGCTAGAGTGTCAAAAAAGAACCTATGGTTGTTGTTTTTTTTCCTCTATTAAGGATGAATAATAGAGCGTCGCAGTTCCCGCCCACTTCCAGTTGCCGGAAGTAAATACTCAATGCATTTTTCCCATTGACTTTTCCGAAAATATTTATATAAATTAATTTAAGCCTAGAATCAAGCTATCCAGGATCCTGGTGAATCATGACCATAAAACGTTTGATTCTGTGAAAAAACTTTTTTGAAAACGGCAAAACAAAGGGTATTTATTAAACATAGTATATCATATCATTAAATGTAAAATTTAAAAAATCACAGAAAAAAAGGTTTTATGGTCATGATTCACCAGAATCCTGGATGGCTTGATTCTAGGCTTAAATTCATTGATATAAATATTTTTGTTAAAGTCAATGGGAAAAATGCATTGAGTATTTACTTCCGGCACCCGGATTCTGCGCAACTGCGATGCTCTATAGGTGGCTCTGGCATTGCAGAGAGCCTTCCTATATATTTTAAGGCTGTTCTGCCAGGCTATACAGGATTCTTTCTGTTTGGTTGAACGCCGTATCCTTTCAAGCTTACGTGACGTTCGCTTGAGATTTTTAATTCCAGAGTTACTGTATACCATGGGGCTGGCCTCTGTTGCTTTATTACCCTCTTTCTTAAAGGAGCAACAAAGTCAAGCGTTGTCTGAAGGGAGCCTGTGACACTATCAACAAGGTGATCGACCTGAGAGGGGCTATAAGTATAGAGATCTTCAATTGTGTTTACAAACACTTTAATGATCGATCTTAAGGATTTTAACGAGGTCTATGGCGACGTGAAAAAAACAAAAAAACAACAATAAAACGTTGGCACTGGTGAGTACATTATGAGATTAACCTCTGGCATGGAATGTGTTAATGTGTGTTTTATAATATAATAATTCATATCTGCAAAGTATCTGGTCAGGCCACTTCATTTCACCTCAGCATTTCAATCTCAGCATGACATTTTGTTTTGTTAATAAAGCATTACATGTCTTCACACTGCCATCACCTTCATCAGTATCCACAATACTGTATGTGTGAACGACACACACACACACACTACACACACACAAAAACACACACACACACACACACACACACACAAACAAAGCTCACAGAAGACCCGTCTGAGGAGAACAGTAAATGGAAGTAGACACACTGAGGTTTCTGATGATATCACATAGTGTTTCCCACTAAGACGAGGTGTCATGATGGATGACAGGAAAGTAATGGTGTGTGTGTGTGTGTGTGTGTGTGTGTGTGTGTGTGTGTGTGTGTGTGTGTGTGCGTGCGTGCGTGCGTGCGTGCGTGCGTGCGTGCGTGCGTGCGTGCGTGCGTGCGTGCGTGCGTGCGTGCGTGCGTGCGTGTGTGTGCGTAAGATATTATTGAATCCCCACTCCCCAGACAATGTATCTCTGTCCGTGTGTTTAACTCTGCTTTAGTGTGTGTGTGTGTGTGTGTGTGTGTGTGTGTGTGTGTGTGTGTGTGTGTGTGTGTGTGTGTGTGTGTGTGTGTGTGTGTGTGTGTGTGTGTGTGTGTGTAAGCGTGCATGTGAGCGTGTGTGTGCTCACGCATCTTTACTTGTGTGTGTGTGTGTGGGGGAAGGGACACATTATGGCACCATTAAGCCACTTCGAATAAAATCACATTCAGCAATGAGCCTCTGCAGGCCACAGCGGTGTGTGTGTGTGTGTGTGTGTGTGTGTGTGTGTGTGTGTGTGTGTGTGTGTGTGTGTGTGTGTGTGTGTGTGTGTGTGTGTGTGTGTGTGTGTATTCATCCCTGCACATGTCCTTGTACCTTTCTGTGCTTGTCATGTTATTTAAAAGTTAAAATGAGTTTTTAATTATTATCATTAATTATTTCACAGTCTCTCTTTCTCCCCATGGATAAATAGATTTATCTTTCTTTCTTTTCGCCGGTTACCACAGTAATTATATTTGTTTTATATACATGGCACTGATTGGCTCAAAGACTGTGACTGGCATGTGAGGCCCCACCCCTCTCTTGTCCCAAAAGCAGTGGTGGAAAAAGTACTCACATTTTTTACTTAAGTAAAAGTATCAATACCGCAATGAATGTAAAAGTAAGGTATTCAAAATTTACTCGAGTAAATTATTGTATTGGTATCAAAATGTACTTAAAGTACCAAAAGTAAAAGTACTCATTATGCAGAAGGGTCCATTTCACAAGTTTTCAAATGTGTAAAATGTATCAAAGTCATTTGAAAATAGCAGATCTACAAGCTTGCGACGCGTTGTGAGCTTGTAGATCGTCTATTTTCAAATAGCCAAAGTATATATACTGTATATACGTGGTTTTGTAATAATTATCCAAATCTACAAAGTAACTGAAGTTGTCAAATAATTGTAGTGGAGTAAAAGTACAATATTTGCCTCCGAGATGTAGTGGAGTAGAAGTAAAAGTATTGAAAATTGGAAATACTCCAGTAAAGTAAAAGTACCTCAACATTGTACTTGAGTACAGCACTTGAGTAAATGTACTTAGTTACTTTACACCACTGCCCAAAAGCATAAATATTCTGAAGTGAACGCACTATGGCTGAACGCAAAAAAAAAACACACGTTCAACCTGAGGGGGCTGTTGATTTGTTATTTAGCATTTAGCGTAGCGCCAGTTGAGTAGAATGGGAAACAACAAACACATTACTGGCATGTTTGAGCGTGTACGTGCGTCCCCAGTGAACAGCGAAAGAGCAAAGTGAGCGGGCTGGGGGCACACTATTTTGTGTGGGCTGCTGCTGTTAACTGCGAACTGGCAGGAAATGCACTTCAAAGCCATTCACTACGCATCTCTTCATGTTTTGAAAGGCCATGTACAGTAAAAAGGTGTATTTCATCGCTGTAGGATTAAAACACATGTTGAAATGGTGAAGATAGCCGATCTACAAGCTCACAACGCTTTGGCGATGCGAAGCGTTGTGCAGCTTTTACATCAGCTTTTTTCGCTGATGCCATTAGTTAATGGAGGTTCTTAACTCATTGAGTGCCTGAATTATTTCTGGCTATTTCTGGCCAGTACGATTTTTTTTTTTTTTTAAGTAAAAAAAAAGTGCTTAGGAAGCGAGATACAGCCTTTTTCAGTTATAAGTTAAACAAGGAGTGGATGGAGCTGCAAATCTTTTTTTTTTTTTTCAAAAACACGTGAGGCACGTGATTGGCACTTTGCACCATAGCGGTAAAACACGTGAAACACGTGAATGACACTCAATGAGTTAAAACACTATCTATATATCTATATCTGGTTTGCTAAATTGCAGCAGTTGAATTCAACAATTGTTACAACATGAATTCAGAACCATGGCCAGAGTCACAGCTAGTCTCAATGTTACAACATGAATTCAGAACCATGGCCAGAGTCACAGCTAGTCTCAGTGCTACAACATGAATTCAGCACCATGGACAGAGTCAAAGCCAGTCTCAATGCTACAACATGAATTCAGCACCATGGACAGAGTCACAGCTAGTCTCAATGTTACAACATGAATTCAGCACCATGGACAGAGTCACAGCTAGTCTCAATGCTACAACATGAATTCAGCACCATGGACAGAGTCACAGCTAGTCTCAATGTTACAACATGAATTCAGCACCATGGACAGAGTCACAGCTAGTCTCAGTGCTACAACATGAATTCAGCACCCTGGACAGAGTCACAGCTAGTCTCAATGTTACAACATGAATTCAGCACCCTGGACAGAGTCACAGCTAGTCTCAATGTTACAACATGAATTCAGCACCATGGACAGAGTCACAGCCAGTCTCAATGCTACAACATGAATTCAGCACCATGGACAATTACAGGTAGTCTCAATGAATGTGTAGCATTGAGAACCTGGGTGTCACCTTTGATTGCAAAGAAGGTCATTCATATATCCTTCCACCACCTCAGAAACATTGTGAAAATCAAGCCCTTCCATTCCACCCCCGATTTAACTTAAGTAATTCACGCCTTGACTATTGTAACTCCCTATATTCCTGTCTCTCCAATAAATCGATTCAACGGTTACAACTGGTTCAGAATGCTGCCGCCCGGGTCCTGACCGGCACAAAAAAAGTACGATCATATTTCACCAATTCTGCCATCCGTACATTGGCTCCCAATCATTTTCAGAATTGATTTTAAAACTGTATTAATTACCTTTAAGGCCATCTCGTGTCTGGCCCCATCCTATATATCCGACCTACTCGAGCCATATGTACCTAGGTGCAATTTAAGGTCCTCAGACAAAGCTCTACTTGAAATCCCATTTTCCCAGGGAAAAAAAAAAACGAAAAGTGATCAAGCATTTGCCGACTCTCTGGAATGCCCTCCCTCTAGAGATCAGGCTCGCGGAGTCTGTGCAACGGTTCAAATCCCTCCTGAAAACTCACTTTTAATAAAGTTGCTTTTATTCCCCAAGTGCTTTTACCCATTGTGTCCTACTGTGTTGCTGCATAATGTGTTTTTGCTTTTAATGTTTTGAACTTGTTTGCTCTATGTATTTGCTGTTTGGCGTGTTTTATCTCTGTGAAGCACTTTAAGTAACTTTGTTTTTCGAAAGGTGCTATATAAATAAAGCTTTATATTTTTATTATAATGCTACACCATGAATTCAGCATCATGGTCAGAGTCACAGCTTTCTAGCACCCTGGCCCATTCTATAGTTCTGTGAGTTCTGCAAAATAATAATAATAATAATACATTGAGTATGGACTCTAGGTGCACAATTGGAACCAAGTTCATTTGGTTCCATCTGTACACTCTCAGAGTTAAATTAACACTGAGGAGGTTACAGTGTTTTTATTTCTGTACTAGCAGACTAGCCAAGCAGGAAGTGGTGAGTATGAACTCCACACAGTAGTCTCAAGAGGATTGGTTGGACCAGTTGGAGCATGGGATCTTTAAACCAAAGTGGCTTTGTGGAATCACGGCTGTTTAGACATGACAGTTTCAAGTTTTCATATTTTCGCTTCCCTAGACAAAGGGAGAGTAAAGGAAAAAACATAAATTCATATATCTATACTGTATAATATTTTTTTACAATATGACTCCTATAAGCTCTTTCTAAGCATCAAGGTCACGCTTAGGAATTCAGTTTCCTTCTCTAAAAAAAAACCTTATTTTTAAGGTTTTGCTAACCTCTCCTTGACCCAATCGTAGTGGAAAACTGCACATGAAAACGAAGGCCATGCGTGTGTCCTTACTGCATGTTTTGTCCTTGACAAACCTCATATATGTGACTGGGTAAAATGCTTTGTGCCGCAAGGGGGCCATGGTCATTTTTCAGTTTTTTTTTTTACATATTATGAAAGTAGTAAGAATGCAAGCTTTCAAATGATGATGTTGCTTATTGAAATTGGAAAATGTTTGAAGAAGTTATGATCATTTGAATCTTGTCTAACCAGAATTGTCAAAGCACTGAAAACAGCTTTCAAAGATTTTGCAAAAGATTTCACAAAAGAAGGGCCTGTTAATGGGCGTCCAAAACGACATTCTGATATTACATGCTGGTTACGTCTGCGGATTTTAATGTCACCTCCTTAAATTAATGGATATTTGTCTTTTTTTTGTCTATAAACTCCAAAACAACTCACAGTGCAATCACTGGCAGGCCCACTGATGATGCTGGTTCAAAGAGAATGTTTTAAATATAGCTTTGCTCTCGTTAAGATTGGTCCCCAATCCCATATTGGCTTCAATTAGTTAAAGGTAGGGTACGTGATTTACTTTGGTTAAAGTAAGTGTTAAATAGCTCTATATTCTGATAGTACTCATTGCTATAGAGTGTTTGTTCAGTAACAGGAGTCTCCCATGTCTCTCCAGCTCTTTATTAAACAGAAAATGCATTTTCAGTGCCCTCTCCTGATTGGCTTAAATTTTGTCACCTACCTGAAAATGTATTTATATTCTGTTTACTTAAGAGCTGGAGAGACCCCTGTGACCGAAAAAACGCTCTGTAGCAATGATTACTATCAGAATATAGTACTTTAACCTTTTAACAAAAACATAAATAAACACCCCAAAATATCACTTACCCTACCTTTAAATATTGGATCGTTGGCTAAGGAATGTGACAAAGCAAAACAAAAATCTGCATGAATTCCACAACAACAACAGCGACGAAACAATAAATAAATGACAAACTAGCCGAGTGACAGTGTGGAAAGATTCCTGAAGACGAGAGAGGATTCACACCCAGTGGCGCCCTCAATATTGAGTCTTCACAAAGCGTGACTCCCCCATATGGAAACGCCATATGTCCTCATCAATACAACATTCTGATTCATAATGGATACACACACACAGGCGTGCGTGTGCACGTGCACGTGTACACACAAAACAGCATAGAGGCGTGTACTGGCCTTTTTTTTTTTACAAGTGCACACACACACACACACACACACACACACACACACACACACACACACACACACACACACACGCACACACACGCACACGCACACGCACGCACACGCACACGCACACGCACACGCACACACACAGACAGACAACACCCTCAGTTTTGTTGGTGTAATGACCCATTTGGCATTGAGGAGCATCTGTTTAGCAAATGGATGTCTGCATAGCGGGGTTGTTAGTGTTTAGTAGTGATTGTCTCCCTAATAACAGCATACGCTCCCAACAGAATGGCAGAAACGCGTCAAAATGATCACCCCTAGACATGTGATGGTAACAATGTGATGGTATGAGACACACCACCAGTAGTCAGTGGTGGAAAAAGTAATCAAATGTTTTAATGTTTTAGAAATAACAATAAGTCATCCATAATAAATCAGATGTGAAAGCTAGAAATTTCTAGTAAAGTACTAAATAATTTGATCAAATCCTGAACTTCTCAAACTCACATTGCATTCATCCACATGGGGTGCCAAAACCGTATTTATACGGTTTTGCAAAATGTGCAAAAAGTTACGCGGAGTGCCAAAACCGTATTTATACTGTTTTGGTGTCTTTTTGTTGTTTTCGTTTGTTTCCGCACGGGAGGGGCTATATACTAGAGCAGCTCTGGGAGTACCCATTGTGATCCTGAGAAGGATAGGCCAGATAGATCACCGGAAACCGGAAACCGGCTCCCCATCCGCTTCCTGTCTATTTCCTTCTTTAAAACGCCTATATCTCCTAATCCGTTTCCGGTGGGGAAAACCGGGCATGCGCGATGCGCATAGACGAGCTACAAGCTGACAACAACACGTCGCGTTTCCTTTTTCCCAACGCGGGGAGGCGGGACATGGGAAGTGGGGAAGAGAGAAGCTAAAGTTTTAAAAAATGATTAAAAATGTTTAACTTAGTGGAGTAAAAGTACAATATTTGCCTCTGAGATGTAGTGGAGTAGAAGTAAAAGTACTGAAAATTGGAAATACTCGGGTAAAGTAAAAGTACCTCAAAATTGTACTTGAGTACAGTACTTGAGTAAATGTAATTAGTTACTTTCCACCACTGCACACAGCTCAGTTTTAGAATGAAAACCAGGCTTTCCTCCACGGTGGAACGCCTGATGACGCAAGTGTGTGTGTGTGTGTGTGTGTGTGTGTGTGTGTGTGTGTGTGTGTGTGTGTGTGTGTGTGTGTGTGTGTGTGTGATAAGCAGCTGTGTCAGCGTGGGCCGGACGGTGGACGCGGAGGGCCCTGCAGCACATGAAGGTCTCTGCACTGTGGTCTGCAGGTCAACACTACACAACACACACACACACACACACACACACACAATGTGGTCTGCAGGTCAACACTACACCACATGCACTTCTAATTGATGCTTATTGACTCAGGCAGCTTGACGCACGCACGCGCACACACACGCGCACACACACACACACACACACACACACACACACACACACACACACACACACACACAAGCCTACATGTACCCAAGAGAGGCAATTTATAGGCAGTGATTGCAACATGAGCCTGAACCAAAGAGAGATTGTGTGTGTGTGTGTGTGTGTGTGTGTGTGTGTGTGTGTGTGTGTGTGTGTGTGTGTGTGTGTGTGTGTGTGTGTGTGTGTGTGTGTGTGTGTGTGTGTGTGTGTGTCATCATCTCATGTCTATTTGGGATGTGTGTTTGTGCTCTGTTGTGCAGTACTGTATGTACGCCTGTGTATCTGTTTTGTGTGTGTGTGTGTGTGTGTGTGTGTGTGTGTGTGTGTGTGTGTGTGTGTGTGTGTGTGTGTGTGTGTGTGTGTGTGTGTGTGTGTGTGTGTGTGTGTGTGTGTGTGTGTGTGTGTGGCTCTATACGTGCACTATTAACTTTCTAGGCTGAACCTTTGAAGTACATGTCAAGCTAGGTCCTACATCTGTTACAGTATAATGAGAGAGAGAGAGAGAGAGAGAGAGAGAGAGAGAGAGAGAGGCAGAGAGAGAGAGAGAGAGAGAGAGAGAGAGAGAGAGAGAGAGAGAGAGAGAGAGAGGCAGAGAGAGAGAGAGGGGGAGGGAGGGAGAGAGAGAGAGAGAGGGGGGGAGTGAGGTCAGGGAAACAGAGGGGTGGAATGAGTGAGAGTGATGGAGTGTAAAGAGAAGTGAAAAAAGGAGAAGTGAGACCAGCAGAAAATGGCCAAGAGTCAATTGTGGTGATTTATCACCCACACATACATTTAGCATCCCTCTCTCGCTCTATCTCTCCCTCTCGCTCTCTCTCTCCCCCCTTTTCCTCTCTCCTCTTCTTGATTTTGTCACCTCCTCCTCTCTCCCACCACGACCCCTTTCCACACTCTCCTCTCTTTATTTCTCACCTTGCCCACTCACTCACTCTCTCTCTGCGTTTTTGTTGTTGTATGAAAGGAGGCTCGCTCTCTCTCTCTCTCTCTCTCTCTCTCTCTCTCTCTCTCTCAGCATTATTTTAATGCGCTATGAGCTTGTAGATCTGCTATTTTTGAAAAAACGTCAGAATGTGTGCAAATCTTTGAATATATATATTATTTTAAAGCAAACATTTTTTAACTCAGATCTTTGGTCCTGGGGGGGTCCCTGGAACAACGTATTTTGAGATGAGGGTCGGCGGCCAAATACATATCATGTATGGGGGTCCTTGACATGGAAAAGTTGGGGTTTAGAAAACAATTGTGTAGAATGGGCTTCAGGTCTTAATGGGTTAAGCCATTGTTCGAATGATTGAAGGTAATAACTTGAAGAGATAAAAAGAGAGCTCATACATAATGTTCTGCTGCGGTGTACAGCCGACATATGGTCACGTTTCTGACAACAGCTGGGCAGGAAAAAAGGCCAGGAGTCTTTCTTTTTTATTTTTTATATCCCTGATCCCAACAAGGTCTTCCTCCCCAGACACAGTGGTGGAAAGTAACTAAAAGAGCCGATATACAAGCTCACAACTTTTTGGCGAAAAACAAGCCACATTCAACTGCCCACAACAATGGAATAAATTATCGCGGCGGCACAATTTATTTTCTCCAATTCTACAAGACCCCCCTGCGTGTTTTAAAGCCTCTACGAGACCCCCCCCCCCCTACGTGTTTTAAAGCCTCTACGAGCCCCCCTTACGTGTTTTAAAGCCATCGGCGGGTGGAGGAAAAATATTCTGTGATTTTTCAAAGGTTAGTGAAAACGTGGCACTGTGTGCCGCACTATGAGCTTGTAGTTCTGCTATTTTTGTGAATAGCCAAAGTATAAAAGGTTAAAGGTTCTATGACATTCATTTTCACTTTTTTTATTTTTTATGTTTTTTGGGGAGTTTTATGACCTCAATTACACCCAAAAAATCTTAACTTTGAACATTCAGTGGATTTTCTGTGGTCTGGGGTTTTCTGAATAATTAGGCTGAAAAGTAATCTGAGTTTGGCCCTTCGACAGTGAGGTCACTGTCGATTAATCCCGCCCACTCTCCTCCTCGCCCCTCCCCTCCCCTATCCTTTCCTTTGGGGGGGCGGAGCAGAGGCCATGATTGACAGGCAAAATCCCTCACCAGCGACACCCGCAGGCAAAGATTTATTTTTTCATTGCAGTTGAAAAGGCTTTAGAAATGTGAGAGAAAAACACCTGCCATGGATCAATGGAGTGGATTTTTTTGTTAAAACTTTCTATACACGTTTGAAGGACCATGACAAAGACTTTTAATGTGTGGTAAAACTGAACGTCATGAAACCTTTAAAGTGGTTCAAATTATTGAACCACTTTAGGACCTCTGGGGGTTCCCGGACCCGGACTTTGAGAACCAATGTCTTATATCGTACCACAGGGACTTGGAAGACTTTTGGCAAACACAGTCTAGACACATTAACTATCGCTATCAATCTCTCCCACAATAACTTTGCCGTTACGTTTTTTAGTTCTTTCCAATCTCCCCGCCATAGCTTCCTTTACCGTCACAATAAATCCATACGGTGACATTTAAAACAAAAGGAAGACTATTATGATGAATATTAAATGACGGCGTAAGTAAATACATTTTATTTGTATGGCACTTCTTACCGAGAGATCTCACAAAGTGCTTTACATACAGTACAGTAACAAAGCACAAAGGCATTAAAACAATCAATTAATCTCAAGCAAGACAGCAGTTAAAATCAGTGGTGGAAAGTAAATAAGTACATTTACTTAAGTAGTACTGTACTTAGTTACAATTGTGAGGTATTTGTACTTTACTTGAGTATTTCCAATGTCCAATACTTTTACTTCTGCTCCACTACATCTCAGAGGCAAATGTTGTACTTTTACTCCACTACAATTATTTAAACATTTTAGTTACTAGCTACTTTTCAGATATAAACTATTACATTATAAAACATAAATGAACCACTTTAGCCCTATTTTATACATAGGCTATTTGAAAATAGCCGATCTACAAGCTCACAACGCGTCGCATCGCGACGCGTTGTGAGCTTGTAGATCTGCTAATTTCAAACATTTTAGTACTTTTTCTTTAGGCACTTACCAATACTAACCAATACTTTTGTACTTTTACTCAAGTAAATTTCTAATTCTGGACTTTTACTTGTAGCAGAGTATTTCTACATTGCAGTATTGATACTTTTACTTAAGTAAAATATCTGGCCTACTTTTTCCACCACTGGTTAAAATACATGATCAAATCAAGAACCTTCCGAAAACACTTTGTAGAACAGTAACATTGTTAAGGTTATTCTTACAAAGAATGGCTGCAGCTCTCAAGACCTGTAGAACAGTAGTTTTCAAACTGGGGTCCGGGGAGCCCAATGGGGATCATTGAGGAGTTACGGGACTAACTCCGAGAGTGTACAAATGGAACCAAATGGACCCTTGGCTTACGGTATATCAAACTGGGGGTCCTTGAAATGAAAAGGTTTGAGAACCACTGCTGTAGAAGAGCATTCCAAAACGTTTGAGAGATGTCACCTTTAGCTTTTCATTTGGTCCGGGGAAGGGTTCACAGACCCTGTCCTGTTCAGCAGACCTTACCGTGTCACTAGGGCTGTCACGATTACACATTTAAGTTGACGATCAATTGTCACTCAAATAATTGCGATTGACGATTTAATTGCGTTTCTGTCTTTGAAAATTTATGGAACGTTATGAATAAAACTGACATTTCTGTTTGGCTTTTAGCCTTCGTGAATAAAAGTTGCACAGGGCAGATATGAGTGGAATTAGCCGATCTATAAGCTCAAAATGCGATTAGACGTTTATGTAATAATTGTGACAGGCCTACTTGTCTACTAATTTTAACCAGCTCTGCTCCTCACATCATATTGTCACGTAATGCAGTAGGAACCCACCAACTAGGTTTGTAGGTTCATTCTTTATGCATTTACTCCAGAGGCAAATATTGTACTTTTTGCTCCACTTCAACAGTTTGACATATTTATTTACTAATTACTTTTGCAGATAAATAAATTGAGTACTTCTTCCTCTTCTGACGGTACAGTAACGTCTCCTAAATTATCTTTAATTGGGAGCTGTCAGTCATTTCACAATTTCGCTGTCGCTTGGGTTTCAAATGATGAGAAAATCGCATTTTACTAGGTAACTAGGTTCGTAGGTTCATTCTTTATGCATTTACTCCAGAGGCAAATATTGTACTTTTTGCTCCACTTCAATAGTTTGACATATTTATTTACTAATTACTTTTGCAGATAAATACATAAATAAATGGAGTACTTCTTCCTCCTCTCTGACAGTACAGTAACGTCAATAAGTAATGCATGGGATCTGTCTCTGTTCTCAGTGTTAATTAAATATGGTCCCATTCGTCTCCACACGGATCAAATCCTTCCTCTCTTAGGCTTAGTGATAATACACCAGCAACAAGGACACAGCCACTGTAGTGGTATTATTCCATATACACCAGCAACAAGGACACAGCCACTGTCATGGTATTATTCCATATACACCAGCAACAAGGACACAGCCACTGCAATGGTATTATTCCATATACACCAGCAACAAGGACACAGCCACTGTAATGGTATTATTCCATATACACCAGCAACAAGGACACAGCCACTGTAATGGTATTATTCCATATACACCAGCAACAAGGACACAGCCACTGCAATGGTATTATTCCATATACACCAGCAACAAGGACACAGCCACTGTAATGGTATTATTTCACATCAACAAGGACACAGCCATTGTAATGGTATTATTCCACTTGCTCTAGTTTTATTTTATGTATTTTTTGTCAAAACTTAACAAGGGATTGGTCTCAGTCGACTGCTGACCCCCTAGGGGCCGTACAAAGTTGTTTTTATTTTGTTTTAAAGACAAGAATTTGAGTCGTACTTTTCCTAAACCAAGTCTCAGCTAGGAGCCAGTGAGTTGTGGAAAGCAGGTATGCATGTAATAAAAAAAAAAGAAATATATATATAATTATAAATACAAAATAATTGGGTCCAAACAAATCCAAAATGAACTTTCTTTCACCGTCTGTATAGTTTTTTTTCTGTGTGCAAGGGTTATGTCTGCACGTCACATTACCACCAAATAATTTGAAGAGCTCGTTTCCGAAATGCTTAATATTCTTTTTTTTCTTTCTTTTTTTTTGGGGGGGGGGGGTGAATACTGACAGCCTCTATAAGCCTTGTCAATCAGTATAATTCGTCTCTGTCGGGTGGAAACCTCACATGTCCAAAACTCTTACTTTTAACCCATTAAGACATGGAACTGTGCCATTTTTAGATTTGAGCTAAAAAGCATTATTTTACACTTTGGGCTATTCAAAAATAGCAGATATACAAGCTCATAGAGCTTGTAGATCTGCTATTTTTTTTAAATCGTGAAAATGTGTGCAAATCTTTGAATATATATATTTTTCAAGCGAACATTTTTAACTCAAATCGTTGCTTCTGGGGGTCCCTGGAACAAAATATTTTGATGGGGGTCCGCGGCCAAATACATATCATTTTGGGGGTCCTTGACATGAAAAAGATTGAGCACCGCTGATATAGAAACATACGTTTTTCAGAAAACTGTTGAGATTTAGGAGACATGTAGAATCGGCTTCAGGTCTCAATGGGTTAAGGATTAAAATTCATAAAACGGCTAAAGCAGTAGATCTACAAGCTCGAACCGCGGCGCTTTTGAAGCTCTTGTGTGACGCTGTGATATGATCAAGCAGGAGGCGATAATTTATGAAAATACTCAAAAAGTTAGAATATGGAGATAAGCGGTTTCTGCCACCGACCACCACCGCTTGGTCATGTGAGGACATGCCACGCTGCTGCTGCCTGATGCCCTACACCGGCGGGGAAACGTCTCCTAAATTAGCTTTAATTGGGAGCTGTCAGTCATTTCACAATTTCGCTGTCACTTGGGTTTCAAATGGCGAGAAGATTGCATTTTGGCAAATAAATCTCCTTGAATAACCCATTAAGACCTGGAACTGTGTCATTTTTAGGTTTGAGCTAAAAAGCATTATTTTACACTTTGGGCTATTCAAAAATAGCAGATATACAAGCTCATAGCACGGCACCGAGTGTCGCGCTATGAGCTTGTAGATCTGCTATTTTTGAAAAATCGTGATAATGTGTGCAAATCTTTGAATATATATATTTTTAAAGTGAATATTTTTAACTCAAATCTTTGCTTCTGGGGGGTCCCTGGAACAAAATATTTTGATGGGGGTCCGCGGCCAAATACATATAATTTTGGGGGTCCTTTGAGCACCGCTGATATAGAAACATACGTTTTTCAGAAAACTGTTGAGATTTAGGAGACATGTAGAATGGGCTTCAGGTCTCAATGGGATAAATGAGCACATGTTGGCGCGCGCACGGCACACACGAGACGATGATGATGATGATGGAGATGAGGAGCTGGCAAAGTCCAGAGTAATTAGGACATACATTCCTGCCGCGTGTGACACACGCGCAAATGAGCTTATGCTCTCTATACGTACATAATAAAACTAATCTTTATGACTCAGTCGACGTGTGTCAGTCCTCCTTCCCTTGGCGTATGATACATGCATATTTTAACTCTTTCACTGCCAGGAATTAATGAATCTGTTCATCTGTTTCCTGGTCCCCTTTTTGCCAGCGAAAACGGCGATTTTTTTTACTGTACCTTTGAAAAAATCATGGAATATTAGACCCTCCAGAAAAATGCGATTATGCGATCGAATTTTTTACCGCATAATCAGCAAAATGGCGCATAATTATGCAGTGGTAATGTTTTTTTCAAAAAGGCTGCATTGCATCGCATAATGTGCGCAACACATCGCATAATATGCGTTTCGCATCGCATATTTCCGCATATTTGGCAACTTTTCACATATTTCGCATATTTCACAACTTTCCGCATATTTTGCAACTTCCTTTAATTTCACCGCATAAAATTGCATAAAACTTTTATAAATCCTTTAACATGAAAAGGTGCCTAGTTTTTTGTTGTTATCACGTGATTTCTGGGTGTACTCTTCTTCGGTGGTGCTTGGATCATTCATATTCACGCCCCCCCCCCCCCCCCCCCCCCCCCTGCCCCCCACCACCAAGAAAAACGAATTCTCATGGAATCTCGTCCTTGGCGGTGAATGAGTTAAGCAAAAGTAGCTGATCTAAGCCTATGGCTCGTCACGATGCGACCCGTTGTGAGCTTGTAGATCGACAAGTGTTGCCTATTTATTTGTTTTGCCTATAATGACATAACACGGTTCCAAACGTGATGGAAGCGATTCCGGTTCCTCACTGTTGGATCCGGTTCCTTCCGGTTCCGGATCCCAAACCCTATTCAGTACCATCACGGTCTGACTCGGCAACATCCCGACACACACACACACACACACACACACACAGCGTTGCGACGCGTTGTGAGCTTGTAGATCGGCTATTTTCAAATAGCCTATATATAAAATAGGGCTAAAGTGGTTAATGTATGTTTTATAATGTAATAATTTATATCTGCAAAGTAACTAGTAACTAAAGTTTTTAAATAATTCTAGTGGAGTAAAAGTACAATATTTGCCTCTGAGATGTAGTGGAGTAGAAGTAAAAGTGTAGACAATTGGAAGTACTCCAGTAAAGTAAAAAAGTACCTCCAAATTGTACCTAAGAACAGTACTTAAGTAAAAATGCACTTAGTTACTTTACAACACTGACGTACACACATACATACACAAACACACAAACGCTTGAGGACACACCACACACACAGTACATTAATTCCCCCAAAGCCTCTAACTAACTGCAAAGTGAACAATGGAATTCCTCATCTCCCTATCGCCCCCATGAGGACGGAGGCAACGGGAACACGCATTCATACGGTTAATTTCCTCTGATATTCCCCCAGCATCCCCTTTTTAACCCATTCAATCCGGGACCCCCCCCCCCCCCCCCCCCCCTCTGTCATTTTTTAGATTTATTTGAGCTATTAAAAAATCGCAGATCTACAAGCTCATGGCGCGGCACCGAGTGCCGCGCCATGAGCTTGTAGGTCTGCTATTTTTTGTTTAAATCGTGAAAATGTGTGCAAATCTTTGAATATATATTCTGCAAACAGTACATTGCTATATCAGTGGTGCTCCAACTTTTCCATGTCAAGGACCACCCAAAATGACATGCATTTGGCCGCAGACCGCCACTTCTCAAAATATGTTGTTCCAGGGACCCGGCCAGAAACACGGATCGGAGTTAAAAATGTTCGCTTTAAAACGTTTTTGCAAAGATTTGCAAAAAAAAAAATCTAAAATTTTAAAAAAAAAATAGCAGATCTACAAGCTCATAGCGCAGCACTCAGAAAATGACACACAGATGCGTTCCCGGTCTTAATGGGTTATACTCGCTCTATTGACACCACAATGAACGAGCCAGGGGGACGACATGAAATAAATACACAGGCAAAGGTTTTATCACACTGGCGTGCACCGCCGCGCACACACACACACATAAATGATACAACGTAGCCTTTATCGCAAACATGCAGTATACTCGCTCACTCACACACACACACACACACACACACACACATAAATGATACAACGTAGCCTTTATCGCAAACATACAGTACTCGCTCACACACACACACACACACACACTTACCCACTCAGGCAGGCACACGCACATTGAAATACAGTGCAATATTTATGTCGCACACACACACACGCGCGCGCACGCACGCAGCCGAGCAAAGGAGCCTATTTAAATGCTAAGTAAGCTCTCTCCCTTTTGGGGCCGATGTGATTATACAGCCGATCTCATAAGCAATGCTTCACAACTGGATTTGCACATGTAGAACTTAATTACAAGCGGCCTCGCCTCTCTGTGTGTGTGTGTCGTATTCATGGGAGTAAATCTATTGAGGGAGAGAGGCGGGATTGAAGCTATTACCGTGGCCGTGTGTGGTGGTGGGTGGGTGTGTGTGTGTGTGTGTGTGTGTGTGTGTGTGTGTGTGTGTGTGTGTGTGTATGTAAAAGTCAATCTATCAGCAGTTTATCCAAGATGAATGTTTACTTAACCCATTAAGACCTGGAACGGATCTGTGTCACTTTTTCATTGGTGCTTAAAAAAGCATTATTTTACACTTTGGGCTATTCAAAAATAGCAGATCTACAAGCTCGTAGCGCGGCACTCAGTGCCGCGCTACGAGCTTGTAGATCTGCTATTTTTTGAAAAATCGTGAAAATGTGCGAAAATCTTTGAATATATATTCTTTTAAAGCGAACACTTTTAACTCAAATCTTTGCTTCTGGGGGGTCTCTGGAACAAAATATTTTGAGATGGGGGTCCGCGGCCAAATTCATATCATTTTGGGGGGTCCTTGACATGAAAAAGTTTTAGAACCACTGATATAGAAACATACGTTTTTCATGAAAACCGTTTAGGATTTAGAAGACATTTTGCAGAATCGGAACCTGAGGCCTCAATGGGATAAACAGGTCAGCCCCCCCCCCATATCTCCCAGTTTCTTTTCCTCCTACATCACACACTTTACACACGACGAACCCCCTGCCAACCCGAAAAAAATGAGTTCCAGTGAGTAATACAAAAAAAAGAAAAAAAGCGAAGCAGCTCGCACACGCTATTGAACTAGAAATGGTCCATTATGCAGTCGTTTCCTATAGAGAGCCGTGTGAAGTTAAGTATTCTGACTGAGCCTGCATACATTTATTTAAACTGCATTTTGGAGGACAAAAAGCACAGCAGCCAAACGTAACAACGGTGTACTTTGGGAGCGCGGAGCTCTTCGCCCCCTAAATCCACTCGTATAACTTTGTTAACAAAGATATTGACTGCATTTTACAGTCTGTTGGCTGTTTAGACGACAATATAAAGTGCTGGCTAACAGTCCCACCCCATAGCTACCATTCGTGTGACACAAATACAAAGACACTCCCTAGTCTAGATTTTAAAACATCTATGATGACAGTGGTGGTAAAAGGAGCAATGCCACAAGTAAAAAGGCCTGTATTCAAAATGTTATTCAAGGTATACGCACAAGTAAAAAAGATTCTTAAAAACTCTTTAGAAAATAGCAGATGCATCAGCTCACAAAATGTCACGCCACATCGCGCATTTTCGAAAAGCCAAAGCATAAAATAGGATTTTGGAATAATAATCTAAATCTGCAAAGTATCATACTATAATTCTAGTAACCGTCTTGAGTAGGTAGGTGAGTAGGTAGGTGAGTAGGTGAAGCTACCCGGTTCTCCTCAGTGGCTGGACCAATTGCTCTGATTTTGCACACAGCCATTGACCATTACCATCTGAACTTAACTGTGAAGCCCGTTTTTCAATTTCATCAAATCTCAGCTTCTTATTAGTGTTTATGTGTCAAACAATGTCGCCTCCCGGGTTGCCAGATCATGTGCGCATATCCCCCCACGGATGCGTCGACCGGGTATGGTCTAGTAGTAAATAAATAATTGTAGTAGTGGAGTAAGAGTTAAATATTTGACTCTGAGGTGGAGTGGAGTGGAAGTATAAAGTATAAAAATTGTAAATATAAGATGAAAGTATTTGTATTCGTACAGTATTTGTACAGACCTCGAGTATGAACTTAGTTACTCACTTTCAGTGGTGGAAAAAAGTATTCAAATGTTTTACTTACGTAAAAGTATCAGTACTGCAATGTAGAAGTACTCTGTTACAAGTAAAAGTCCAGAATACAAAATTCACTTGAGTAAAAGTACATAAGTATTGGTATCAAAATGTACTTACAGTACCAAAAGTAAAAGTACTACAAATGTTTGAGAATAGCAGATCTACAAGCTCACAACGCGTCGCTATGCGATTTTCAAATAGCCTATGTATA
The DNA here is from genome assembly GCF_963454915.1 of Gymnoscopelus microlampas. Classification (NCBI taxonomy): domain Eukaryota; kingdom Metazoa; phylum Chordata; class Actinopteri; order Myctophiformes; family Myctophidae; genus Gymnoscopelus; species Gymnoscopelus microlampas. The sequence continues at coordinate 42,205,512 of NC_139955.1, forward strand.
AATTAGGGCTAAAGTGGTTAAATGTATGTTTTATAATGTAATAATTTATATCTGCAAAGCAACTAGTAAAGTTTTCAAATAATTGTAGTGGAGTAAAAGTATATTATTTGCCTCTGAGATGTAGTGGAGTAAAAGTAAAAGTATTGAACATTGGAAATACTCCAGTAAAGTAAAAGTATCTCAACATTTCACTTAAGTACAGTACTTGAGTAAATGTACATAGTTACTTCACACCACTGCTCACTTTCCACTGCTGCCTGCAAGGTGAGCTTAGACTTCTATTGAATAACTATTGGGAGAATATAAAAACTCAAAAATATAATGTGCGACATTGAAAGGAGCCAGCGGTGCGAGGACGGGCGGCCATTTGGATTCAAGGAGGCAGAACTCGGCTGCGTCTGGCTCCAGGCCAATTCAAACACCTGGTTATGTGAGTGAGCGCGGGGTGGTGAATGGATGGATGGATGGGTGGATGGAGGGGATGTTTTTGTCGTGGCTTCCTCCTCCAGGCTAAACTATTCGGGGGTGTCTGGGTCAGTTTGATTACATTTTTGGGTCGTTTTTTATGGACCTCTCTTGGGCCGTGAACTCACACCATCTGTGAAAGTGTCCTCTCCTCCACTACAAAGCACACACTGAGCACGATGTGCGAGCGAGCGGGCACACACGCACGCACGCGCGCACGCACACACACACACACACACACACCCTAAAAGCCAAAAGGAGGCAGTAGACAACATCTGAGAGGTATAGAGGCAGGTTGAGAGAAAGACGGAAACTGTCCCTTTTTCACTGTCTTCTAAATCCCAACAGTATTCTGAAATATAAGTATATATCAGTGGTTCTCAAACTTTTTCATGTCAAGGACCCCCAAAATGATTTGAAGTATTTGGCCGCGGACCCCTATCTCAAAATATTTTGTTCCAGGGACCCCCCAGAAGCAAAGATTTGAGTTAAAAATGTCCGCTTTAAAAATATATATATTCAAATATTATATAGTAAGGTTGAGAGATAGACGGAAACTGTCCCTTTTTCACTCCTGGTATTAGATTAGTCAATTAGTAAATGAACCCATTAAGACCCGGAAAGCATCTGTGTCATTTTAAGATTTCTTTGGCTGTTAAAAAATAGCAGATATACAAGCTCATAGCACGGCACCGAGTGCCGCGCTATGAGCTTGTAGATCTGCAAAAATAAATTCTAATCGTGAAACTTTGTGCAAATCTTTGAATAGATATATTTTTTCAAGTGAAAATGTTTAACTCAAATCTCTGTTTCATGGGGGTCCCTGGAACTATATATTTTGAGATGGGGGTCCGTGGTCAAATACATATAATTTTGGGGGTCCTTGACATGAGAGAAGTTTGAGCACACCAAACATACGTTTTTTCAGAAAACTGTTGGCTAGTTTTCACGATTTTTCAAAAATAGCAGATCTACAAGCTCATAGTGCGGCACTCGGTGCCGCGCTATGAGCTTGTATATCTGCTATTTTTGAATAGCCAAATCAATCCAAAAATGACACAGATTCTTTCCCGGTCTAAATGGGCTAAAATACATGAAGGTGCGTTGGCTGTTTGGCCGGTAAACTGTAATGCTGCTGCTACTAGTGTCATAGTGTGTGATATGTACTTGGCTTCTTTTATGTTGTGACTGTTCTGTGTTTTTTTTTTAATTACCACAATGGAAATAAGCCTTAAGGCTTTATTGTATTTTTATCCTCGTGATATTGTGTCTGCTGTATGCATGGAACTGGAAGTGCTGATGTGCTCTTTCCTGTTATCACCAAATTAATGAAGTCATTCAACTGAACTAGACAGAGGGAAGCGGTTCAGTTCTCCACCATGCTGATCTGTGATTCCTTTAACCACACGAACCCTCTAGTCATACCATGCCAACATTAGACCGCAAAAAAATATAGAGATTTTCTGGTCAGGGGACCGACTTAGTATTCACTTATTATTCACTGACTTAGGGCCCCATCTTTCTACTGTACCTTACCCCCGCGCCTGACCCCTTGTGCCTAAACCTTTTAGGCATTTTTCACCATTTTGAAAAAAAAACATTTTAAAATAGTGAAAATAGCCGATCTACATCGACACTTTGTGAGCTTGTAGATCGGCTATTCTGCCCTGCCAAGGTAAAGTGCAGTAACTACGCAACAAAAAATCACTGAAAAATGGGTTTAAAAGTGATTCAACTGGTCAGCCAAATGAGATATCAGCATATGAGTGATATTACACTAATTGTACATCTGTTCTTGAGGTAATTGTTTATCCCCCAAAATCACAAAGGCTAATTTGACCTTTGGGTTACACAAATAAGTCGGTGTGTCCAAAAACGTAGTTACTGCACTTTGGCTTGGCAGGGCAGTATTTGACTCATTGAGTGCCAGAATTGCCAGAATTATTTCAGAATGATGTTGTCCCAGTGCCAGTGTTTTTTTCACAGAAAACAAAAAGTGCTTAGGACGCGAGATACAGCCTTTTTCAGTTAAACAAGGAGTGGATGGAGCTGCAAATCTTCAGATGATGATATCTTGGGTTCTGAACATGTTTTTTACATTTTTTTCAAAAACACGTCATTGGCACGTTGAGCCATAGCGGTAAAAACATGTGAAACACGTTAATGGCACTCAATGAGTTAAAATGTTTTTCAAAATAGTAAAAAAGAAATGGCAAAAAAAAGTTTAGACATGAGGGGAAGGCGGCACGCGCAAGATAGGGCCTTATTTTCGCCGGTGCCTTACCCATTATCCCTAAACACCTGCGAAAATAGAGCCCTTAGTATTCACTTACTCGGTATTCACTCACTTAGTATTCACTCACTTAGTATTCACTTAGTATTCTATTGGCCCTGGCTGCATATCAGTGGGATGTGTAACACCCATGGGCATGCTCATTTTTTTAGTCTGCATTGAGTTATTCCAAACTTAAAGGAAATATTCAGGATAAATTATAATTCAGAGGCACAGCAGGAGAAAGGAGCAACATTCAGGAGTGTTGGCAGGAATGCCTATAGCAGGGTTCCCCAATAGGCGGCCCGCGAGAGGCAACTGTCTGGCCCGCGACGTTGAATGTTTTTTGAATTTGTATTTTTTTGGAGATTTTTTTTTATCTGTATCACTGTTCAAGCAGACTGTAACAAACACACCTGTAAGTAAATTGTTGATTCTGGACTTATTTTGATTTTCAGTATGTACAACTGGCTGCCGTTAACCTGTATTACTTTTCAAGCAGATTGCAACAACCAAATATTTTAAGGAAATGGTTGGTTCTAAATTTTTTTGAATTGCTTGTTCAGGGTGGGATTGTCGGGTCTCTTCTCTACATGCAGAGATGCTCGTAGGCCTGCGTCCTGCGTCGCTGACGCACCATATTGCGAAAGGACGCATTCATGACAACTCTAGTGCGTCCATGGGACGCAGCTCCGATTAGCTCCGATAATATATAATATTTGTCAGCTGTGATCTACATGGACTCTCTCGGTTAGGCACCGTTGGTGGAGAAGTATAACTCTCCGGTTAGACACCGTTGTACTGGAGAAGTATAACTCGGTTAAACGGCGTTGTGTGGCAGAAGCAGCAGCACAGCCCCTCGCTGTTAGTCTACGCTACACACACAGAGAGAGAGAGAGAGACGGCATGAGGACCTGCTCTTAAACGTGTTAAAACGTCTTGGATAGACCACTGTCTGGAATAATAACTGATCATCATACATACAGGTCTACTACTAATCTTTGTTGCTGTTGTCATCTTAAATTGACCAGCCAAAGTAAAATCCCCGATTTTAGAGTGTTCTCCCACTTGCTTGGAGATCAGAGTGAGTGGTGGATTAACGCATGTTGCCAATCAGCTGTGTAACATTAGCAGGTTAACGATGGCTCGTTGATCCTATGCATTTGACCCTGATTTGACCACAAAGGCAAACAAAAGCACTAATTAATGGCAGCTGTAAGTAACCGGTTGTCTATCGTCTGTGTCTTGTGTATGTTTAATAGGCAACTGGATGTTTTCTGTAGCTTAGAGATATCATAACAATTAATTCCCTGAAGAGGGTAGACCCTCTCCCTCATGCTAAACTTAAAGTGACTTATAAGGTTCCACTTCTCCTCAAAAAGACAACTTTATTTTCCTTTCTCAATGACAAGCCTAATAGTATTATTGCATGTTGACTATGTGCAATAACTGCAAGCCAATGTTCATAGGCATTGTCAGTATTTGTCTTCATTATTTCTTGAATTCCTATTTCTTTATTTGCCAATACTTCCACTGTAAGCCAGTGTTTTCAGTCTACACAATAAATAGTAAAAATAAATTCTACATTCATAAATAATACAAAATAAAATAATAATAATGATTAAAAGGTTCTATGATTAAATGTATTCTATTGGTCAAAGGTATGTTAAATCCACCTGTTGCCCACTACTAGTATTTCTTACCATAAGGTGTGCTAATACTACAGAATCATATACATTTGAAAAAATATATTTATGATTTTTTAATATATGTATATATATCGGTATCGGTCTTGAAAAGCAGGAACGGGTCGCACTGATCTAGATCTGCTATTTTCACAATATGTATCTGTGGAACTGAATCAAACTAAATTAAGTGTTAACTCCTAATTCCTCAGGGTGGGGGGTCCCCAGTTAAAATATGATTATTTTGGGGGGTCGCTGCCTGAAAAGGTTGAGATCCACTGCATCAGGATATAATGTACACAGTCACACACGCATAGAAGATATGGAGATTGGAGATCAAAGAAAACGATAGGGGGGGGGACGTGTAATTGGGGACCCATAAAATGTCCCTGGGACCCATCTAAAAGACCACCCTTGCATCCCAGGACCCATTACATTGAAAACCTAGCAACATCACTGTACATGTAAAGTGTCTTGAGACAACTTGTTGTGATTTGACACTTTAATAAAAATGAATTGAATTGAACTTATTTTGTTTCCAGAGTGCATTTTTTCCTTGTGTGACCCTCAACACAGGATTTAAGAATCCCAGGCCTAATATAACACAGTGTCAAATAAATTAGCTAGATTAGAGAGAAAAAAATAAAATAAAAAACACAATATTTTGCGCACGCGCGCTTTGCAGCATTGTGAATGCCCCTGGCCCTCGGCTTGGTACCTGAGACATAATTTGGCCCTTGGGGAAAAGTAATTGTGGAACCCTGGCCTATAATGTCGGCATGTCGTATTAGGAAAACAATTGGCTTAAATACAATACCAGATCCACAAGCTCACAATGTGCTGTGAGCTTGTAGATCTACTGTAGGTCTATTTTCGTCAAAGAGATTTGGCAAAGACCGGTCAACAAAGTATGTCCAAAACTGTTACTTTTTCAGGATTCAAAAGCAAAAGCAGCAGATCTACAAGCTCAAAGCGCTTGGCTTCGCGCCGCGTTTCGAGCTTGTATAGATCTGCTTCTTTTGATGCTTTTGTGTGACGCTGTAGTATGGTCAAGTAGGGCATTGGTTCTCAAAGTGGGGTACGGGGACCCCCAGGGGTACTTGAGGCTGTTCCAGGGGGTCCCCAGCTAAATGATGGATAGGAACCAAATGGACCCTTATGGTTCTGTAACTCTGAGAGTGTACAAATGGAACCAAATGGACCCTAACGGGTCCATTTGGTTCCATTTGTACACTCTCAGAGTTAAATTAACATTGATTTTATAATATAAATTCGGGTCCCAGAGGTATAAATGCCATTAAATGGGGGTCCGTAGCCTAATGCATGTCAAACTGGGGGTCCTTGACATTAAAATGGTTGAGAATCACTGCTAGAAAGTCGTATAAACCTTCTCTTATTGGGGTCCCAGGCTTATCTTTTCAAATGGGGGTCCGCGGGGTAATAAGTGTCAATTTGGGGGTCCTTGACATGAAAAAGTTTGAGAACCACTGAAGTAGGGTGTAACACAAGAAGTGTTGAGCCCGACAGCAACGATATAGGGTTTAGTTGCTCAAAACGGATATAATTTTTTTTTTTTTAAGTGGTCATGGCCGACCTGCTTTGTTGTGCGGCATTTTAATTGCCAAGCGACCAGCCATGTGTGTGTTCCTGGCACCAGGATGTGGGAGCGCCGTGGCAGCTGCTCCTGGTTTATTCATGATGTCACGCTCATCAAGAAACCACAGCTAACCACCAGCCAGACACTGACCAATTGTGCTTTTTGGTTAGATGAACGGTCAACAATGTACTTCGTACTTTGTGTTGTATGGCGTATAGGCAGCCCGAGGCAAAGGCCACCAGTGGTGGTAAAAGTACTCAAATACTCTGTCACAAGTAAAAGTCCCACTTGAGTAACAGTACAAATGTATTGGCATCAAAATGTACTTAAAGTACCAAAAGTAAAAGTACTCATTGTGCAGAATGTCCATTTCAATTTTTTTATTTTTATTATTATTATCATTAATTTTCGTCTACAATGACATGCCAAAAATAGGCACTCCAGGGTTAATGTGGTTAATAACAATGATTCAGTACCATCGTCTGGTTAATAGATTATGTCTTTTTTTTAAGTGACAGTAAACTTACAGTTTAAGGTTCATGGTTCAAGGAGTTTTATTGTCACTCCATACAAGGACAGAATGAAATGTGTTGCCTGGTCCTGGTCATGGCAGAATAAATTAAAAGAACACACCTACAGTATATACACCCCATGAAACCTCAACAAAATACCGAACAACCAAAGCGCAAATTAAGCAATTGCACTTTACCCCGCTAAACTATTCAATAGCACATTAAGAAACGACCAAAAAAAATAATTTCAGGAGTAATCTAACAGATTGCCAGCAAGCCAACAGCAAATCCAAAACCTCTATGTGACAACGCCAGCAAGAAGAGTAATCGTTTAGTTTAAGTAACAATAATGCTAACTGACACTGATTAAATATAGGTTTTTCTCTCCATCACAGATGTTTATATCCGATCTGATCATCATGGGAATCTCTCCGATACTCTGCGACCCCAATGCTCTCTCTACCTCTCTTTCTCTCTCTCATTAATAAAGCCATAGCGCCGCCTATGAAGATGGCCCCCCTGACCATGATAAATGGATAGAGAGAGGAAGAGTACAGGGGGGGGGGGGGGTTGGAGGGAGGCAATGAAAAGACAAAGAGAGTTAAAGGAAAGAGTGTGAGCCATGGATAGAAGAAAAGCCAGAGAGAGAAAAAGTGGTGAGGAGAGGTAAAGTGATAGAGAGAAAGAGAGAGAGAGAGAGGACACAAGGGGATTTTAGAAGGGCTTCATTGTTTTATACTCTGAGACACACACACACACACACACACACACACATACACACTCTGTTTTCTATTACACTGGGAGGACGACAAAGAGCTCCCCGAGGACACACAGCTTAACCTGCCGTTTGATAACGTACACACACACGTACACACACACACACCCACCCACCACACACGCAGCAGCACTGCTCTGAATGTCACAATGTGTATCAAACAGCCAGCCAGCCAGCAACAATGTGTCAACTTGGCGCTCGGGTGGCGCAGTGGTAAAGTGCCTATAGCCGCCACCGCGGAGGCTGTGGGTTCGAATCCACTGTGGCGCAACCGGCATTTTGTCGAGCGTCTACTCTACACGAACACAATTGCCCCCCCCCCAGTTCACCAGGCCCTGCCTTTGATCCCTCCACCAGCCATCACAATCAGCACATGTTCTTTCTTCCAGGTAATTCTAATGTAAATAGGACTTAAGTATAACTCCAATCAGGTACATTTCCCCAGGTGAGTATGACCAGATAAGTAGGCTGTATAACTGTAGACTTTAGATTAGCAGACCTAAGTAACTTAAATCTTCAGGTTGGTATACGCAAGCAATTCTATAGGTAAGCAATTACCTAACATAAAAGCATAACTTGTGTTATGTTAATAACCAACAACCAACTCAACTCAGGTAAGCACTAGGTTATATATACCAGCCAGGTTTAGCCTACTTTAACACACACACACACACACACACACACACACACACACACACACACACACACAAACATAAGATTGGCAAAGAGAGTAAACATATTGCCAAAACTTTAGTGGTCAAACACTTACTGTATGAACAAATATCCCTGTATAAAAAATAACCAGTTACCACCCAGTGGATAACTTCAATTAAATAAACCAATGTTCACATACTGTAATAGCCTTGTTCACATAACGCTCAAATAGCTCTGCATCCTACTATAATCCTACTATAATTCTAGTAACCTCTGTAGTGGTAGGTGAAGCTACCCGGTTCTCCTCAGTGGCTGGACCAATTGCTCTGATTTTGCACACAGCCATTGACCATTACCATCTGAACTTAACTGTGAAGCCCGTTTTTCAATTTCATCAAATCTCAGCTTCTTATTAGCGTTTATGTGTCAAACAATGTTGCCTCCCGGGTTGCCAGATCATGTGCGCATATCCCCCACGGATGCGTCGACCGGGTATGGTCTAGTAACCTTAATTCACTTTAATGTGGGCCCAGGCCCACAACGTATCAAACTGTAATTAGCAAGCGTGTCAATATTTAAATGAAAACAAAACGAACCCTCCTGACTGTTGCAGGCCTGTTGTGATGCTTAAAGGACCACTTCACCCATTTTCGATTATCTTCATATAATTGGCCCTCTCTAAAGCTCATTATAATATGGTACAATTTTTGTCTACTCGGTCTGTCTCTCGTGAGGAGGGACTGTGGACAGTTCAGAAACCCGTCTACCAGTGACATCATCGGAGTCCAAGCTGATAGAAACTGCAGGCCTTCTATTCCTCTAGCCCATACATGGGCAACTGGCGGCCAAGGGGCCACATGAGGCCCCCACCTTCACTTAATGCGGCCCGAAGGTTAATATTGGAATACTGATATATTATTGATTTCAGCTGTTACAATTCCAAACATGCAAACATGACCCGCTTTAATTACTTCAGTCTATATTAGTAGCTTAATGATTAGTATTAACATTCTATTGTCTTTTTTATGTCAAATGTATTTGTATTTAAGTAAATAAAGTTAACATAAGTATAACTACATGCATTTGAAATTAAATAGAAATGTTACTTCTCCAGATTCCAATTCAAAAGTAGCAAAAATAAAATCAGATTCCAATTCAAAAATAGCAAAAATAGCAGATCTATCGGCTATTTTTGCTACTTTTGTGTGACAAAGAATGGCTAAGTACGGCATTAATTTATGAAAAAGGGTAAAATACTGCCCAACAGTATATGCAATGTGGCCCTCTGGAGTGAGTGTGGAAATAAAGTGGCCCTCTCCATCATCAAAGTTGCATCACCCCTGCTCTAGCCCTCCTCAGAGACACAGACCGAGTAGGAAAGAATTGTACCATTGTATCATGAGCATTAGTGAGGACCAATTATATGAAGATGGCTTGAAAATGGGTGAAGTCGTCCTTTAAGCCCAAAACCCCTTCCTTCACTGTCCTGATATGAGCAAAGACAAATAAAGTAGGCTACCTTGTTATGTGATGATGATGATGATGATGATGAGTGTCTGTGGGGTGATGATGAAACAGCTTTTACGCTCCAGCACATCTCCCTCCATCACACCTTCCAGACAGGGAGGAGAATAACAGAGTGGCCTTTACATGTCCATAGAGTAGGGGTCTTCAACAGGGGGTCCGGGACCCCTAGGGCATTGGTTCTCAAAGTGGGGTCCGGGGACCCCCAGGGGTCCTTGAGGGAGTTCCAGGGGGTCCCCAGCTAAATGATAGATTAGGCACCAAATGGACCCTTATGGGTCTGTAACTCTGAGAGTGTACAAATGGAACCAAATGGACCCTAGCGGGTCCATTTGGTTCCATTTGTACACTCTCAGAGTTAAATTAACATTGATTTTACAATATAAATTGAGGTCCAAGTGATAGAAATGCCATTAAATGGGGGTCCGTAGCCCTAAGGCATGTCAAACTGGGGGTCCTTGAAATAAAAGCTCTACAAGCAAAGAGTTAGAGGTGTAGAGGGGGAAAAGGGCAGACCAAGTAAACAAAAAAAGTTTAATCTGAAACACAATTTTATACAAGATAGAGGGGGGGGGGTACCTGCTACCTCTCTCTCTCTCTCAGCTAGGGGGTCCTTGGCCTGAAAACGTTGAAGACCCCTGCCATAGAGCATTAGGCTGGCAGTGGCAGCTCACTGAATTAAATGTCTCTCCCAGTGGTGGAAGAAATGACTCGCATGTTTTTACTTTATCAATACAGCAATGTAGAAATACTATGTTACTAGTCAAACTAAAAGTACAATATTTGCCTCAGAAATGTAGTGGAGTAGTGGTAAAAGTATTGCAAATTGGAAATACTCCAGTAAAGAAAAAAAAAAACTCAAAAGTAGTACAGTACT